>NC_140109.1:1364875-1589875 GCF_964237585.1 Gallinula chloropus | reverse complement strand
CAAAGTGTATTCTTAAATTTTTTTTTTTGGCCCATATAAAAATAACATATTGCAACTCAAAGTGCATTTTTAAAATAAACAATCAACTATTTTTATCAAATAAAATATTTACACCATTTGGTTTTTTTACAGTCAGCAACGCGCTTCATGCGATGACCATGGGAACATCATCTGAAAATCCAGTTATCATGGGGGCTTCGTCATCCTCATCTCCTGGAAAACAAACCCAGGGCTCCTGTTACGCCTCCTCGTGGTTTCATGGGGCATAAGTGAATGAGCTACCAAAGCTGGCTGCAAAACCACCCCCAAAACGAGTATGTTGTGGCCTCGAGTGTGATCTTACCTGGCTGTTTTATCTGTTCTATTCATGTTTTAACTGAATTGAATCAGGGGTGTGCAGGAGAAGTCCCTGAAAGCAGTTCCCCTAGGATAGCTTTGGGCTCTTAGAGCAGGGTCAAATCCAAGGGGGGGGTTTAAGCCAAAATTTGGCCCAAAGCACGATGGTGAAGTTCGGTCTTGCACTGATTTCATGTCCTTATGACTGTGTGTGTGAAACCACTGAGGGCTACATACCTAAATCATCTCCTGAGGAGAATATGGCCGAGCCCAGGCGGGAGCTGTAGTGGCTGTTGGCAAAGGCAGTGAAGCTGTTCTGCAGCCGTCTGTGTCTCATGTACAGCACCACGAACCCAGCGCCAAGCGTCACCAGCAGCAGGAACAGTACCGGTACCACGATGGCAGCCACATCTGTGGATCTGCTGGCTTTTTCTGCAGAGGAATCTGCACCTAAGGTGAGGGAGGAAGGGAAACACCCTCAGCAACCCAGAGCACGGTTCTCCAGTCAGGCTTTCCCTCATCTTTCTTAAGGAGGGCAAGGAAAATGCCAGGGACTTACCAGTTCCTAGTTCATCATAGAGAAGCGTGGCCGGCTCCCCGCACATCTGCCCGCTGTAGAGGCAGCTGGCCTGAACGCTGAATGAGTAGTTGTGACCTATCTTCAGGTTGGAAACTTTGAAGAAGTTTTCTGTGGTGTTCCCCAGGTAAGCAGTGATGTTCATCAGGCTGTCGAACATGTGAATCTCGTAACCCTGAGAGTCGTAAAAACAAAGATGCAAACCCCAAATCAGTCAGCTGCAGGGGTCAGGCTTGCTTCTTCTGATGGGGCTTTGAAACCTGAATCTAGGTGTGATGAAAGGCACTGAGCTACAAGCTGGGAGCAAGTGATGTGGAGCCTCCTCCAGGCATCCCTGTCAGTGTGCCCTGACCTTGGCTGGCTGAGGGAGGAGAGAGGATTTCAGTCTGCCTGGTTCACTCTGGTCTTAGCATCCACCCAAGAACCCCCCAAAACACAGAGCCCAGTAACAGTGATGACTTTCTTGGCAGAGCTCACCCCCTGCCTGGGCCCTGACATAGAACATGACACAGATTTTCTATCAGCATCTGAACACTGACCACTCTTGGGTGCTACCGATGTCTCCTGGCACGGCAGGGCAGTGTGCCCTTCCCAGTCCCTTTCTGCATGGCAGCCACCCTTTTCCAAGGGGTAATTATGATCCTAAATGGTGATGACCAGTCAGATCTACCAGCTTTATCACCTCGGTTGTGACATGGACCGAAACGAGGTCTGTGTAGAGGGCTCGCTGGGGACACTTGATGGGGAGCAGAGTGGTGTGTTTGGGAAAGGAGCCTTACAGTGACCCTGCTCTAAGTTTCTCAAAGTGCTGCCTGTGGGACAGGAGAGACAGGGCAACTTACCCGGCTTTCATTGAAATTACTCTCCTTTAATGCCA
This sequence comes from Gallinula chloropus, assembly GCF_964237585.1. Lineage (NCBI taxonomy): Eukaryota > Metazoa > Chordata > Aves > Gruiformes > Rallidae > Gallinula > Gallinula chloropus. The sequence goes on along the minus strand of NC_140109.1, from coordinate 1,588,085 downwards.
AACTCTTCCAAAAAAGCAGGATGTGGTCGTTTTCTGTTATGATTTTTAAGGCGTCTGGGGCAGACAGTGGAACTGCAAATGAAGGAAGAGGGCAGGCAGGTTAGTTTTTAACACTGGTGATGCTTCTATTCTGGCTGAGAAACAGCAAAGGGTTCGCTTCTGAAACTGGGTGTGTTTTAGGGATGAGCACAATACTCCACACAGGTAAGGGCTGCGCTGGAGCTGAGGATACTGTGGGGCACAGATGGAGGTTTTCAGTGTTTTTATCCTCTGGTAGGAGCGTAATGGTCCTTCACTGCATCCATACCACCAAACAGGGGCCCTTCCCATCTCCCATGTAGGAGAAAAACTCCCCACCTATTGTTTGAGAGGCTTCACCTTGGCTGCTGTTGTGGAGTTTAATCACCTTCCCAGGGATCTGCAAGGAGACCTCTCAGAATTGGGCTTTGGCTGTGGGAGAGGGGTAAGCCATGCAGGAACCCTACAGCAGCCTCCAGGCAGGGCAGGGCGGGACAGATGGTGTGTGGGACAGGTGCTGCATTCCTTCTAGTGAAGAGTCACCCCGGCACCCACCCAGCAGTACTCTTTGCTTTACCTGTGTTGATCTTCATGCTGGATTCTTTGCTCATGTTCCCCAGTTGGACAATCACGTGGTATTTGCCTCCCGGTTCGAGTTTCTTTATGGTGTACTCCACCGTGCTGTTCCGGGTTTTCACTTTGTAGATTTTATCTGTTTTTCTCACTAAATCTTTAACTGCAACAGCATATAACTGCAGGGGGAGAGGAAAGGCAGACACTGTGAACAATCTTACCTTCCTGCAGACTTGCTAGCCATCTCCTACAATGCCAAGACACTAGACAGAGGGGCAAAATTCAAATTAAACCATGCCTAAGCTCTCCACAAAGCCTGGGAAGTGAGGTTTCAAGCCTCTTGCTGGACTCGTGGTGTCCCTGCCCAAGATCAGGGTTTAGAGGAACCTAACTGTTCCCCTACTCTGGGAAGAGAGGAGGGAGGGTGGGAGGAAAATCTCAGGTTGTATTTCGTAAGGAATCACAAGGATGCAAACTCTCCCGCCCTCTCGAGTGTTCCGGTTTTGCTGGGGAGATTTATACCTCCAAAGGTGGCATAAAAGCTGTTGAAAGTCTCTGGACCCAGAAGAGGGGCGGGAAGCTTGCTGAGAGAATGACTCGCCTCACTGGAGCGAGACCTGACCGTACGCCAGCGTGCCAGAAAACAGAACCAGGCTTTGTTGGGGCTGTGCTGGACTCCAGGGCAAAGCTGAAGCCCAGAGAGGTGTTTTAGCAAATGCCCAGATTCGCTCTGAGCAATGGATGTCCCAAATGTGACTCTTTATAGACACAATATGAATGTCATAGGCCTGAGCTAACAGCCAGTAATGTGAGGAGAGGAAACACAGGTCTCAGAAGTGTCAAGCATCTTGATGCTATTCAGATGGGGAGTAGGTCTCAGACTCAGTTCCCCATCAGCAGCAAGGCGCTGATCTGTCTTAGAGCCAGGGCTTTGGGTGCAAAGGGGCAGAGGGAGGCGCTGGGAGGTATTACCATGTCCTGGTCGGGCGAATCGTAGGGCGATTCCCACTTAATGACTGCGAAGGTCTTGCCGGTGTGGACCGAGTGGAGGTGCCGAGGGGGAAGCCGGTTGTCAGGGATCATCTTCACCACAACGTAGTCCGATGGTGGCCCTTGGTAGGGAGACATCACACGGACCTTGAAGGGATGACACAGTGGTTAATACTGTGCCTGCACCCTTTGGTACCGAACTACAGCCCGCAGTGCGGGTAGGAGGGGTGCTGGAGAAGGAGCCTACCAGAAACAGGTACTGCTCGTCCCGCTGCACGATCACAGTGATGTTGTGGGAGGTCGTGGTGGTGTTGTGAGGGCTCCTGTACAGCTCTAGGAAGGATGTGGCGTAGAAGATGCCATAGACCTGCAGAGGCAGAGCACAACAGGGACAGGTACAGGTTTTGGCAAGGGCTGGAGCTCCCACACAAACTTCTATCAGCTGCTGCTTTTTAGGGACATGACCCAAAGACCCTTTTTCCTCTGGGCATGCTCTCCTGCCCAAGTTCAAGTTGAGGCTGTCCACTCACCTCAGCACCCCCCACCCTAAAACCTCGGTCCCAGCTCTCATAAGACAGTGGTGGATTACAAGGCATAAACTTTTCAGTGCCTTACAATTCAGCCCTGTGTATAATTCCGGTTTAAGGTTTTGTGCCTGTTTTGAGCTAAACACTGTCCTGGCTGGTGAGAAAAGGGACTTGGGGGCCTTACCACGTTCCTCGGTCCGGTCCAGCTACACTCCACTGCAGTCTGGTTGATGGCCTTGGCTTTCAGACTTGGGGATGCAGGTCTTGTCCCACCGGTCACCACATGTACAAAAGACAGAGGGCTGTCGCCCAGCTCTGTCTTAGCCCAAGCAGAAATTTCATAGGGGGTGTGTGCTGTCAAGTTTGCCACTGAGCAAGAAGAGAAAGGTGAAGAGAAACGTGCACTGTTAGGTGAGAGGCAAAGCACTGCGATGGCAGGGTGAGAGCACTAGGAAGCGGTGAGCAGCATCCAACGGTCTTAGACAGGAGCCTTGGTTTGTGTTTTGATTTATTTTATGCAACTCCCTGTATACAGATGGACCCGGGACTTTGGTCTCTAACCCAGCCTGTGCTTTCCTCTAGCTAGGCTCAGCACACAAGTGTTTTTTCCAAACCAGAAAGTATCCTGATTAGCAGGGACACTGTGTCCGAGCCCAAGAAACTGACCTTTTGCAGACTAGATAAGGCACCACAAACAAAACCCTGTGTGATGAGGAAAGGCCAGTGCAGCCCTAGGGGATAAATCCCAAATCTGCTCGAAATCTCCCAAGTCCTAAGAAGAGAGGCCAAGGACTTGCTGGTTTGTCCCCTCGAGATTTACTCTTTCTTAAGCAGAAATTACTCAGTTGCAAGAAAAGAAAACAGAAATCCTCTAGCCTTTCATATCAAGGCACCTGTTTGGGGTTGACCAGAGCAGAATTTGAACACATTGAGCAGAGTTTACCTTTCTGGACAGACTTTTCTCCATCTATGATCAGGGTCCTTTTTTCCTGCCTGTGTGTATCGAACGTCCAGTAGATGTTCACGACGTAACCGCTGACCTGTGAGACAGCAAGGGCACACAACGTGAGATATCAGTTCAGCTGTTGGTGCAGGCAGTGGAAGTCTTTGCATTGGAGTTCCCACTTCCATTGCGAGCGCAGGGATGGTTGGGGAGTAGTAAGAAATGATTTGGCATGAAATAGCTAGTTTCAAAGGGTAAGTGCTGAGTACTGAAACAGCTGACACCTCAAGCCGTCAGTATTTACCATTTACCCAAGACTGGCTTTTTTTTTTTTCCTTTATCCTAGTTTCAGAAGTACAGGTAAAAATTTTACCTTGATATTAGTGGTCATCTTTAGGCTGAAACTTATGGAATCCTCACTGTAGCTCTCGATGTGAATGACAGGGGGAGGAATGGCTGGAAGGAAAGGGAGAACCAGCAGGTGGCACAAATCTTACTGAGAGGGGGCAGCTAAAATACAGGCTTCGGTTATGACAGCAGCCATCCCTCACACCGGGAATCCCCCATCTTTCCAGCCCCCCACCTCAGGTATCTCTAAGACACGTGCCCCTCAGAGAAGGTACCTCCATCCTATATGTCACCGAGCTCAGGTCAGCGTCACTGACCCGTGCAGGCTCGCCCCTGAACTTTGAGGCAGCTCAGGTTAAGCGAAATGGTACAGCAAAGTTGGCAAATAGTGTAAAACACTCAAGAGGGACAAATAACAGATGAGGAAGTGGTTATCTGTGCTGGTGCTAGCACTTGGGGCTTATAATCTGCCTTTTTGTCCGAGCTGACTGAAACACGACATTTACCTTTGCCTTTTACGGTGGTTATGGATTTGGAATCACTCCAGTTGCCCACTCCTCGACTAGTGACCGCAGCAACCTTTTCAAATAAGAGGGTTTAGTTAACGTGGGCAAATGTCTGCCATTGTGTAACACAAGCAGAGAGAGAGGTTAGAGCAAGGTTACGGACACGGCAGAGCTCATGGGAAAAGGACTTTGAAGCAAACAGCAGCTTAATTACTTGGCAATAAAATGCTTATTATGGAGATAAAGCGGACTACTTTAAGTCAATTAAAGGAATCTAAGAGGAGGGAGGTGTATCCTCTTTGCAGATAACCGCTCTCTTATGAGGTCTTTATGAGGAGTCCATCAAGATAAGGAGCTTTGGACTCTGTGTTGGCCATAGCATAGGTAAGAACCATGCTGGTCAAGTCTGGGTGAGCGCTGAATCCACTTCCAAAGATTTATTTGCAAGCAGGTGAGCACAGGAAGGAATAACAGCATGGGAGAGGAAAGGCTGTGAGAGCAACACCAGTTCATGGAAGGTGGAGGCTATTTATCCTCCCAAGAATTCCCCCAAGAACCCGTGCTCATCCAGGACAGACGATTTCCCAGAGCTCACTGTGCAGACTTTGATTTCCTATTCTTGTTAGTTCTGGCTATAATTACCCAGCTTCTCCCACAGGAATACATTCCCCACAGGCGGATCTGCTTCTTTTCCCAGTGATAGGGTAAGGACCAAATTTATCTCTGGCCCAGATCTGGTGCAATCGTGATGACATTGGAACAGGCAATTAGCAGTGCCAATTTCATAACAGAGCCTGGCCGCCTGGGAGAAGGAGCGAATCAAGGGCCCTGCTCCAGGCCTTGAAGCTATATCCATTAGCAGCTCAGATGCCAAGGCCCTGTTGAAGGTTGCCCTTAACGGGCAGGATTTTAACAATGTACTCTTTTAGCAAGTACAGAACTGTGTGGGACTCAGACCAGGCAGTGAAGGGTAAGGAGAGCATGCCATGCATAGGTCAGGCTTTGACAATACTCACTCTAACTGTGTATAACGTGTTGACCTGCAAGTTCTTGATCTCCGTGTAGTTCTTGGTGGTTCTAAGGGATGACCACTCCTTGGATCCACTCCTGCTGTATTCCACCTAGAAGCACCAAAACAAGGGATGAGGGCTACGTGGTCAGCGCTACTGTGGGGAAGATAGGTCCCTCCATGTCAGAAATCTCCATAGAAAGAAGCATGAATGCTTGGAAAGGGAGCCAGAAACGAAATTACAAACTTGAGGGCTGCACTGCTACCTACAGCAATCTCCTTTATGAAATGGCAATTTCCTGGCCTTCCCCCCTCTGCAGAGCCAGCTGCTTTCAGTCAGGCCAGCCCGTGCTGTTGTGAGCCCTCAGCAGCCTTCCCCATCCCACCACCGATCTGGATTCGGCCCCGCTGGGCAGCAGGACTCACGATGAATTCCCGTATGAGACCGTGGGCGTTCACAGGGGGACTCCAGCAGCCTGTCACCACTCCCTCAGCTTCTTTTTTCAGGGACAGCTGAAGGTTAAAGGGAGCATCTGGTACTAGGGAGAGAAATAGAGGTGTTAGTGATGGCTGCAGTCATGTGTCCGGGTCACACGGGGAAAAGCTGGGTCTCCCTGAAAGGCTGGGACAGAGGGGGAACAGCCAGGTGGTCCTGGCCTATAGGAGATGTTGTCTCCCGAGTCCCTTTCATCCCCTTTGGGGTTCCCCAGGTCTTAGGGAAATACTCCTTTTATTCATAACAGGGATCCCACCATGGCATCTACTTCCTAAGCTGGAGCAGTATGCATCAGGTCAGTGCTGTGAGCCGTGCAGGTCTGCTTACGTCCTTCGGGTGCCCGGAGGGTGATGAAGTCGTTGGTGTTGTAGACTCGGCTGAGACACTGCACTTGGACTTTCACCTGATAGGTACAGTCCGGCTTGAGGACTTTCAAAACGCTGTTGGTCTTGTTGCTGTGGGTTTCCAGAACTTTCCAAATGCTTTCACCAACCGTCCTGCACGAGAGAGTCAGGGTGCTGTTCAGTAAAGCAGGGGACACAGCTTGTCCCAAAGCTTCTGTCTATCCCAGCTGTGTTAAGAGCTTCCTGCCTGCTTCTCTTTTTAGTACAGATGCTCTTTGACAGCCTGAACTGCACACAGCTGAGTGACTCGTAAGCACCATCCTCAGAAGTTTTCCATAGCAGCCATGCTCTCATTCCTTGACTTTGTTCTCATTGCTAGTGGTCCCAGAGAGGCAAGACCCAAGCAGGGAAACAAAAATCCCCGAAATAGCCATGTCTGAGTAAGCAATCATCCAACTTTTCCACAAATGCCCCCCAGTTACAGCTATTCTGGGGCTCCTTTGCAACCCAATTTTAGAGGTTCTTCCTCTAAAAACGCAGCTCTCCATCCCCTGGGCCTCATTCTGCAGGGTACTTTTCTCTAAGCACGTGCATACCGATACCCACGCTCTGCTCCTCCTAGGCTGTACTTGATGTGAATATTATGGGGTACCTGTAATAGATGTTGTAGACACAGGAGGTCGAGGACATTCTTTTTGGCCGAGCCCAGGTCAGAGTGACATCACCAGAGAAATCAGCCGTCCACTGGAGGTTCTGGACTTTGTACACGATCGTGTCCTCTAAGCAGGGAACAGGAAGAGTTAGGAAAGGGGGGGAAAGAAGCCCTTTGTGCAGAACAGAAACAGGAGTTATGTTTGTAGCACAAACAACAGGCAGAGATAGAAGGCAGCGTTACAACTGAAGGGAGCATCTGCACCATTCGAATTTGATGTGTAATTGGGGTGGGTGTGATCCATGAAAAGCAGGCTCTTCCGAAAGCCATTCGGAGCAGGAATGAATATACCCCTGGTGCCCCTAGTTGTGCCCTAACCATCTGGCTCGCCTCTCCCATGTCATGCAAACGTCCCCCTTTCCCCCAGAGAACGGACCTGTAGCATCATTTTGTACTTGTGTAAGTGCAAACTGGTCAGTGTGAGCTACTTTTCTACTTGTGTGATGAATCTGTGATGTCCCTGTGAGCCAGCCAGGGCCTTTTGTTGCGTGCCTTGCTTTATCACAGCTTGCCTTTGGCAGCAAGGCCCAAACAAAGGCTGGTAAATAAGGCAGGAGTCCAGGGAGTGCCTTGGCATGTGCCCTGAAGCCAAACTGCCGCCTGACCTTGGGAGGATAAGAGATAACCCCCTGCGTAGGGGGTAGTGGCGCTGTGAAATCCAGCGCTGGCAGTGGTGGGACTGAAGGTGCTCATCCGAAATGGCCTAAATCCATGCCCTGCTCTTGCTGGGCTGTTCCCTGCTCCCTCCCTCCGGGGACTGCATGTCTGAGCACCGTGGCCTGGCCTCTCTCGGGTGCTCGGCTTCATTCCCAGCGCTGCACGGCAGCAAAGCAGAGCCAGGCTGCTGCCACTTTGCTTCCCCCAACCAACTGGAAATGGAAGGCAGCAGGCCCACAGGGCTGTGGGCAGGCCTGGCAAGACAAGCTATCTGAGGGAAAAGAGACCGTTTGCCCTTGGCACAGCAGCCACCCTGCAAATCTCCGCAGCTCCTTCCCCCTCCCCTGAACCTATCAGCCTCTCCCAATCAATATTTAATTAAAGAACTAAGACCTGATTGATGCTCCAACCCCCAAGCAGTTCAGCGGGAGAGCGGCTGAATCTCACGGCTGACCAGAGACAGCGATTGATCCCTGTTATCTGCCCAGGGCGGGCTGCAGCGTGCATCCTGCCTGCCTCCACGGGGCTGCTGGTGGGAGGACCAGCGATGGTGCTGGACTACGTGCCACGGCTCCCAGGGTCACCTTGCAAAGGAGGACAGAGCCAGAAACTACCACTTCACCCACAGGCCATGTAAAATAGACAACTTTGCTCCTACCCATCCTAAAGTTGTTTTCTGTGTCAGAGGCTGCTGGAAGACAAATTGTTCTGTGTAGAAACTGGCTGGTAAGTTTGTCCCAGCCGGTTATAAATTGGTGAGGGAGTAATTCAGACCACCAAACAGAGGCAGATACATCTAGGGTGTTGTGAGTTAAAGGTCATATATCCAGGAGAGTGTCTCTGTGGGTGTGCTTAAGGAATGAGAAAGGGGAGAGGGATGCTGCTTACCTGTACAGTTCCTCTCATCGCTGCTGTCTGAGCAGTCTAGATATCCATCACACCGCTCTGTCACCATAATGCAGGCCTCTCCATCCTCGCATTTGTAGCCATTAGGGCACGACAGGGTGCTGTGGGTAGCTGAAAGAGGCAGAAAAGGTTTCTGGACTCAGGGCTGGGACGTCCCCTCGCTGGGGAGCAGCACTGGGCCATTTGTGTGATGCTGGGGTGGCTGTGTGTCAGGGATGGAGCTCGGGCAGAGCGTGTCGGTCATAGGGCTATCTCCTGACTGCATCTTTTGGCTTGATTGCACACAGTGGCATGAGAACCCGGAGCTTATCCCACTGTAAACAACTGTTGGACCCCTTGTGGGAATGGCACTGGTTGTCTGGGCTTTCCATCCCTCCTTTTTTTTTTACTGTAAAGCTGCATTTATGGCAAGGAACACAACTCCTGGACAGCTCCCCCGTCCTGGCAAAGATCTCCCCGTGGGTATCCCGGCAGGGCGCATCCCCCCGGCCCGGCTCTTACGGCAGTTCCTCTCATCCGTGCCGTCCTGGCAGTCCCGCAGCCCGTCGCAGCGCTTCCAGTTGGGGATGCACTTGTGCAGCTGCTGGCACTCGAACTCGAACCTGCTGCAGCGTCCCGGGAGCGCCGGGGAAGTGGCCGTGGCGTTGGGTCCTGCACACAGCAGCGAGGGGAGTGAGGGGACCACCCCCCACAGCCCGGCCGGGCTGCCGCGGCGGCCCAAGCCTGTCCCGAGGCTCCGGTGCCACTAGATGGGGCTCTCCTCCCGTCCAGCGGGCGGGCGGCTGCTGCCGGGGCGGTGCCTGAGCCGCCCGGCTGAGGGCTGAGGACCGAGGAAGCGGCTGCTTAACGGGGGAGTCCAGCCCCGGCCCAGGGCTCGGGGGGCTTCGGGGAATCACAGCATCACAGAACTGTAGGGGCTGGAAGGGACCACGAAAGCCCATCGGGTCCAACCCTCTGCCAAAGCAGGGTCCCTAGGACAGGGCACACAGGTCGGTGTCCAGACGGGGCTGGAATCTCTCCAGAGAAGGAGACTCCACACCCCCTGGGCAGCCTGTCCCAGGGCTCCCTCACCCTCACCGGGAAGAAGTTCTTCCCCAGATTGGTAGGGAACTCCCTGTGCTCCAACTTGAGCCCATCGCCCCTTGTCCTGTCTCCACAGACACTGAGAAGAGGCTGGCCATTTCCCCGTGTCCCATACTTGAGATACTTATAAACGTTAATAAGATCCCCTCTTTGCCTTCTTTTCTCAAGGCTGAAACAGCCCCAGTTCTTTCAGCCTATCCTCATAGGGGAGGGCTGCAGCAAGAAGAAACCCTCCTCTACCTTCGTAGGTGTGAGCTGTAAAAGGCCCCTACAGCCCCTGCTCTCCATGCCCCTACGGAGCCCGAGACGTGGCATTGGGGCAGGGAAGACTGTGGCAGAGATTTGTGCCCCATGTGATGCTGGAGCAGCATCCCAGCTGGTAGCGGGAGGTCCAGCCCTGGGGAGATGGGGCAACGGGGCGATAGGGGCTTTTACACCAAGGTGTAATTTCACCCTATAATCTGGCAAGGCTCTGAGACCGAAAGGCTGCCAGTCCTTGCAGCCATGGCCCTACAGAGAAAGGGATGGGACGGGGATGACAAAAGCTTACGTGAAGTAGGGCAGGCTTCCTCATCCGAGCCGTCGGTGCAGTCCTTGTAGCCATCGCAGACCCAGCTGTTCATGATGCAGGCGCCGCTGTTGCAACGGAAGTGATTAGGTAAACATGTCGGTGGAACCGATGTAGTAATGGGATGAACTGGAGAACCTAAAAATACACGGTTCAGAGCCGATCTGAGAGGCCTGCTCCTGCTACGGGCTGAAGGCTGCGCCCGTTCCCAGCAGACAGGAGCCTGCCATCAGCGAAGGGGAGTGGGGAGTGGGCAGGGTGTTATGAGCCCAGTGTTTTCATTGGGATTGTATGGGCACAGCTCCTAATCAGGATTTCCAAAAAAAAAGATATGTGAGAGCGCTCACTCTGCCCGTTCACAGGGGGGTTTTGGAGCCATGTGGGCTGGCACAGCCCAGGGCTCCATGAGCAGAGCGCCGCATGCCCTTACCCTCACAGCCCTTCTCATCGGACCAGTCCCCGCAGTCGTTCTCCTCGTCGCACTTCCACCGGTTAGGGATGCAGTGCCCGTTCCCACACTGGAACTGGTAGTACCGGGAGCAGTTCGGGGCCTCTGTGGGGTTTTCTGACAAGGGGAGGAGAGTCCTGTGAGCCCTGGTGCTCTCACTGGTCTGCAGTACAGCTGACATGTGGGAGGGTCTCAGGCCAGGCTACAGCTGGCCCAAAGAGCACCACCCTGTCTGAGCAGCCCTTGCTCTTCACCACCAGCAGCATCCCTGTAACTCACAGCCCTCGCTAGCCAGTTGTCACCACTATGCCTTCGTGCTGGGTTCTTTGCAGCCAGACACCACCAATGATCTCAGAACCAGAGCTGAGAGCAAACTTTAGCTGGTGTGTGGCACAAATGGAGAAGCAAACCCTGCAACTCTGAAAAGAAGACGCAGCTGCTTTGTCTGGCTGGGCACAGCTCCTACAGCTACCCAGGGAACAGCAGTAAATATTGAGTTTGGCTAAAAATTGACTGTCTGCTTAGGGCTGGGAATCTGTGGAGTAAATGCAGTCACGTATGACTTAGCCACAAGATGTGCCAGCTTTGGTGTGTCTCACTTTACCTGCAATGTGAGGACAGCAATACCTGATCTCCACATAAGACACTCTGTGGTGTGCGAGTGGAATGCCACACACACGCTCACGTGCATGTAAGAGTGCCAAGTGAGACATGAAGCAGACAGTGTTCTGCACTCCTGAAAATCAAAGAAGGCTGGAGCTGCGGTGACAAGAGACCCTGAGGTACTGCTCACCACAGTTTGCTTCGTCAGAGTAATCGCCGCAGTCATCCATCCCATCACACTTCCACACCAGGCTGATGCACACGCCGTTCTGGCACTGGAAGCTGAACTGGTCGCAGGTCCGGTGGAACTCGGGGTCCTGGGCTGCAGGGGCAGCACAGAGGGGCATCAGAGGTTTAGTGAAAAAAACAAGGGCTGGAGGGAAGCTTGACCTTCCTTTTGCAAAGAAGCCCAACACCCCACTTACAGCAGCCAGCGTAGTTGGCATCTTCGTCTGATCCGTCTCGACACTGGATGATGCCATCGCACACCATGGAGTGGAACAAGCACTGCTGCCGGTTCTTGCACACAAAATCCATGTAGCGGGTGCACAGGGGTTCTGGAGAATTGGAAGGTCAGGAGGAGAGGGGCCTGCACCTCTGCTGTGCTTGGCAGCAGGCACATCCCCTGCAGTGATCAGCACAGACCTGAGCACAGCAGCTAGACATCAGGATGTTACAGAAAGTTTCCAAGTGAAACTGTTTGTGCTCTGTCCCTGCACAGGCTGCCCTTGCCCAATAACACATCAGGGTGCAAGTGGGTTGGCAAAGGCATCAGGAAGGGTTTGGTCACCTCCCTGAGCACAGCTGCTGACAGCCTGCCCTCCCTGTCCATCCCAGCCCTGCCTGCTGTGCCTTTCGCTGACCATCTCATTTCCCAGGGGGCTCATGAATGCTAACAAAGGCTTTCCCATTATCTTATGGGGGCTTTTCTCCCAGCGAGACAGGCTTTGGCAGACCAGACTGTGAAGGGCTGTCAGCCAGCTCCCCATGGCCCCAGTACTCACCACAGTGCTGCTCGTCCGAGGTGTCGGCGCAGTCGTTGATGCCGTCGCAGTGCTTGCTGGTTGGGATGCAGGTGCCGTTCGGGCACTGGAACCCGTTGCACTTTTTCTCTGGAATTCAGAATGGGGTGGGTGCTGTGAGCTGGGTTTTTTTTGACAGCTGCTTTGAGTGAGCTACAAAAGAACGTGGCACAGCCCCAGCTGCCTCCTCCCTGCTTTTGGAGGGACAGGAACAGTCCCCCTGAGTTTGCCAGAGGTTAATTTTGATGAGTTAGTTGATAGAAACCCCTCCCTGCCCCGTGGCAGAGCCCCCTCCGCGTGGCACGTTACCGCAGATGGCGGGGTCCTCGTCGGAGCCGTCCTGGCAGTCGGCGTCGCCGTCGCAGGCCCAGCGCTGCGGGATGCAGTGACCGTTCTGGCACTGGAAGCTGGAGGCCTCGCAGGTGTGATAAACTGCTGGAACAGAGCCGGGGGCACCGCCTGAGCCTGGGGTGCCCCTGCCTCCTCCCTGAACTGCAGTGTGCCTCGAGTCAGGACCCCCCCACCGTCCTCCCAAAGCTCTACCCAGGCTGGGAGCCCCTTCCCCTTTGGTCTCAGTCTGTGGGGTGTGTGTGTGGGTAAAGGTGGGTGTAATGGCTGTGGCATCTTGCTGGAGCCGGCAAGAAACACCACAGCGAGAGGGCAAGCCTTGGTGGAGCCACAGGCTGCCCTGCACAGGGCAGGACAGACTCCGAGGCGAGACTTTTCCATGTTGCCAAAGCGAATTAGAAACACACTTCTCCTTGGGTTTCCCAGGGAGTAGTGCCCTGGCTTCCCTGAGGCTCCTGTCAGGAAAACATCTGCCTACGGGTTAGCTTTGGTTGAAGGCCAGTCTGCGTTGTCGCTTTAGAGACAAATACAGCTCTTCAACCAGGAGAGCACTCATGGTTCTTGAGGAGAAAAGCAATGTTCAACTTAATTAAATCGCACGCTGCTGGGTTTTAGGTTAGCGAGTGACATGCTCCTGCAGATATTTCAGAATACTACAGTCTCGTGGCAGTAATATTCTATTAGGCATTCAGTGTGAAATGTAATTATTCTAGATAAGAGCAATAATTGCAGCTGGTGAAGTCAGATGAAATGTTTCTCCAATAATTGTGATCCTCTCAGATAACTTCAACTTCAGGCTTTACAACCCCGATACGCTTTTTTTTTTTCCTGAAGTAGGTTCCTTTCCTGCAGTAATTCTCTCTGGAGAAACTCGTACGAGAGATAAGTGATACCAATATAAATTAAAGCTCCTTATATCACCCTGCGCTCGGAATACTAACGACCAGGATCCCCAGTGCTGTGCCATACACCCCATGTGCCCCAAGCTGGGCAGATGCTGCAGGGAATTGAGCACGTTGGAGGTCAGAGGCCTGAAAGGGATCTCCTAGATCCCCCCTGTGCCAAAGCCCCACGGCAGCAGGTAGTCCCACTGCCTGCCCCAACAGCTCCAGGGCTGCAGCCACAGCAGCGATGCTGCTGGTATCCCTGGGGGCTTCTGCCTCTCCCTACCCAGGGCTCCCCCTGCTCCATCTCTCTGCTCTCACAGGCTGAGCTCAGGCAGGTGGCATGGAAGGCACTGCTTCTGTCCCAAAACCTCGGAGCAAAGTGAGGCTGCTCAGAAGAGAAGCCCCATCCTGAGCTAAACCTGCCTCTGCTCCAGAGCAGCTGCTGGCTGGGGGAGCTGTGAAGGACGTGCCTGTTTCCTGCAGTGTGTGTAACGGGCAGGGAACCGGCAGGGCTCAACCTGTGAAAGGTGATTGGTGTGCCCCAGCCTGTTTGCTGTCCCCTGGAACAAGGGAGCCCTTTTTTTTGTGCAGAAGCATCCTTAGGGTGCCTGCTTCGCCCTTTGATGTGCTCCAAAGGCAGAGCCACCACTGGCTGGTGCCTGGAAGGTGCATGGCCCTGTGGCCACTGCAGCAAGGCGTGCCTGTGGCTGCAGTCTCACAAGTAAAAAGGAAAGCAGTGTGTCTGTATGAGCACAGCAAAGCTGCCAGCAAATTCACAGCAATCCCCAAGGCCTGTTGAAAGGCGCTGGAGGAAAGAAACCCTTTGTTTTTTGGAGCATAATGTCACCATAGCTGAGCTGCAGGCTGCCCTGCTGACAAGCAGGGAAACTGAGGCACAAGACGGGGAAGGTTATTGATCCCTTCGAAGCGCTTACCGGTGCAGTTGGCTTCATCAGACCAGTCCCTGCAATCATTATCACCATCACACATCCAGGAGAGGCGAATGCACATCCCTGAGCTGCAGCTGAATTCATCATTTCTGCACTGGTGAGCCTCTGCAAACAAACACGTATGATTCAGACGTACTCAGGGCTGGGGGAGAGGAGGAGGAGAGGAGGAGGAGAGCTTCACATGGGCTATTGACTGAGGAGAGGAGGCTGGTATCTCAGAGGCAACAGGCAAAACAGCCCTGCAAAGCAGACTCATCTTGAACGCCTGCTTTCCTGCCTCGTCCCTAGCCCTGAACAGGCAGGAGCCTATGACCTTGCTGTTTGCCAGCCCCTTCTCTCCTTCAGTTCAGCACCCTGCATCTCCAAATGGATAAGCTGGAAGTGGATGGTCACAAATGTGGCACCACTGAGCAACCCACGCCTCCCGTGTGCCTGCTGGGCAGCTGCCCAAGGTCGCTTTGGAATCTCTACCAAATATTTGGCTTTGGGTAATCTCTACCAAATATTTGCTCCTCGTCTTTGGCCAAGGAGCAGAACAGGAGAGCTGGATGATAAGGGGACAAACATCTCCCTGTTGGGCCACAGTGAGGGGAAGAACCAGTGCACAGCCTTACTCTTTTCTCCTGTCCCCTGTTTCCCAGTCGATGATGGGAGGGGGCAGCTTGTTCGCCTGGATAAACAGGGATCTGGCAAAACACTGCCCTACCCTACAGCATCTAATGAGTAGCACCCTACCCCACAACACTGCCAGGCTTCCCACCCTTGCACAGGGACAGAGACAGAGGTCTGAGGGAGGGCACTCACCGCAGTGACTTTCATCGCTGTTGTCCCCACAGTCGTCCTCTAGGTCACATTTGTAGGACAGTGGGATGCAGGTCCCCGAGCCCTGGCAGCGAAACTGGGTCTCGGCGTCACACACGGTGGTGGCTAATGCGGTGCAGAGGGGGAGGAGGTGGAAGTGAGGGTTAGGTGATGGCTCCTGCTGCCCAAGCATGTGCACCAAGCACAGGGAATTGAACACAGAGGACAGTGTACCCTGAGTTTTGCTCAACACACCCTGAGTTACTGTTAGGGTGTTTTACTGTCACTATCTGGCACCACTGTATGTAAAGCAGAGCAGGGAGGTGTTGGCTGTCTCTCTGTCTGGGGATTGGGACTGAAGCCCACCACATGCCCTCACAAGCCAGGGGCCTCCACAGGCTCTGCACTTTAAACCCAGCCCTTTTGCCCTGGTGCACTAAATCCAGCCCCTTCCAGCGTCACAAAGCCTTGGAACATCTGCCCCTCCTGCACACGCTGCTCCCTAATTCTGCTTGAAAAGGTGACTTCCACCTTTAATGCGTGAACTTGACTCATTAGCTCAACGAGCAGCCAGCCAACAGCAAGTCACATTCTGTCTGTGCTCTTTTCCTTGGTGTTGGCTGTGCCCTCAGCTGGCCTCAGGAGACAATTACTGCAAGAGAGAAACACCCACTCTCAGATGAGAGCTGGAAATGTTTACACCTGTGCCTGTCAAAGGGGGGACAGTGGCCCTTGCAGGGGACAGCTCATCAGACCCGCTCCGGATGTGTGCTCAGGGAGGAGGAGAGTTGCACCCTCAGTGTGCCTCCTGCTCTCTGTGATGATCAAGGGAGTGCAGGCTGTCGGCTCGGGTGCAGTGCCGACACAGCAGGCAGCTAAATCTGGCCGGGCGAATGCCGCCCAGGACACTCACGGCAGTTCTTCTCATCGCTCATGTCCCCGCAGTCGTTGTCGTTGTCGCACTGCCAAATGCTGTTGATGCAGTTCCCATTGGAGCATCTGTACTGGTTCGGCAGACACGTGTTTTCTGGTGCAAGAGGGAAAACAAAAACAAGCTGGCACGAGGCATGACGCCGCGCTTTTAGATGATGGGGGCGTGCTCCTCCTCACCCAGAGGGCAGCAGCAAGGTCACGCTGTGACCGCTCACAGAGGCAGAAACCCCCCTGGGAAATAAAGAACCGAGCGTGGGTTTACCTTCCTTTATGCAAGTGTTGTTCTTCATGAGGTAGCCGTGAGGACAGTCGCACCTCACCTCCCCCGTGGGCAGCACGGTGCTGGATACCCCCTCCGGGCACTTGCAGCTCCTGCCGTTGTTTGATTTGGGCAGGCAGAGCAGGCTGCAGGGCTTGGCGATGCAGGCGTTCTCCCCTGGCACGAGGAGGAGGAAGAAGGGGGAGCCCATCAGGAAAGAGGGCTGGAGGCACCGTGGGAAGCCCGATGTCACCTCCCACCCTAGGCTTGAGGTTTGGACCCCCACTACCAGCCAGCTCTGCCACACCAAGTGCTGATGGTGGCCTTAGAAATGCACAGAGCCATCTGCTCCGGGGAAACTGACAGCTTTTAAAGGTCCTGCCAGTCTCTTGAGGGCCACTGACTGGCCAAGCCCTTCGATGGACTCAGACCATTTGAAAATGAAGCCCATCCCTTCAGTGCAGGGCCTGCCACCACCTTACCGCAGCCCAGATGGGTGGCTAAGCGGAGGATAAAGTTGGTGCAGCTCTGAAACTCTGTATTTTTTGGGGGTGTACAGCACTTTGCAGGGAAGGGCTGTGGTCTGTGACCTAATCTGTGAGGCATCAGTGCAGCCGACTGCCCTAGGGACTCTCTCCCTGATGGGGAGTATCTCTCCCAGCAGCAGAAAAGCTGGGTGCATCACTTGCAAAACGCATTCCTTGTGATGCCTGAGCACTTCAACCCCTGCAGGAATGGGGATATATCCAGGCTTATGAAACATGCTCTGGGATGGCACAGCATGTCCCTGGGAACCTGTGGAAGTGGGGGATGAACACATTTCTAACCAGCTGGAAGGATCATCCGCACGCTCACGCCGATTACCTGTTGTCTTTCCTCTGTAAAAGATCTTCATATCCATGATCCCGTTTAACCGGCCGACTAAGATCTCCATTCTTGAGCCACTGGTTTTGGATGCTCTGAAAATACTCAGCTGTGACCAGTCGTTCCAGTAGATTTCGTTCTGAAACACAGGCTTTGCTCTTAGCATGAGGAGCAGCACGGCCAGGGCTCACCTGTGCTAAGCCACCCTAACCCACCTGGATGCATGGGGCAATCCAGAGCATGAAATCTCCCCAGCCCAAGGGGCAGGAGGAGGGGAAGACCTGAGCTGTGATTTGGTTGGGATCAGAAGCTGCAGACTGGCAAAACAGTGCAGAGAAACCAGCAGAGTGCAGCTGCTGGGAGAGCTGCGTGCGTCTCTTGGATGCTGGTCCTGGTTTTATCTGCCCCCATCCTCCTCATTTTGGGGGTTTGTGGGAATGTGCCAGGAGCACAACAGCAAGCATCATGCCAGCTCTGAACCCAGCACGCTCAGCGCTCCTCTGCCGCCTACCCCGTGCACACAGCACCCTCCCAGTGAGTGTGCTATGGAAACACACACTGATGGGAAACCTGCCGCCCCACACGTACCTTAAAAACAGCAATGGCATAGGGGTGAGGGAGGCTGTCCAGGATCACAGATCTCTGCAGCCCATTGAAATCGACCCTCTCGATCCTGTCCATGTAGGCTTCAGTCCAGTAGATCCAGTGGTCATCCACAGAAATGCCGTTTGGCCACCGCACGCCCTCCGAAACGATGCACCCAGCCGATGACCCGTCCATGTCGCTTCTGTAAATACCAGCTCTGGAGTCTCCCCAGTCTGTCCAGAACATCAACCTGTCAACAGGCAGAGGGGTTGTTCAAAATCCCAACAGCACAGCTCACCCAAAGGAAACGGGTCACAGAGCAGAGGCTTGAATGCTTTACATTCCTCGTCTCTTGCAAGGCACACTTTTGGGAAGGGAGTTCTTTGCAAGCCTAATGAATGCCTACAGCGGATCCAGGAGCAGCACAGGGGCTGATTTAGCCACAGGTTCTGTGGGCTACCTGGCGTGGAACTGCTTTGCTTTAGTGTGTACAGCCAAGGGCAACTCAGGTCTGCCAGTGCCATGCTTGCAGCACAGCTTGGAACGGCACAATTTGTATGTGGCCTTTGAATTTAAGCGTGGCTCAGTCTTTCACGCATCACTGCAGCTTTCCCCAGTGACCAGACCAGTTTTACTGGAAGGAAAAGTGATTTACTACTAGGGATGTATGCACAGGAAAACAGCAGTTTAACTGAAAGAAGGAAGGGTTGGTGATCTCCGCCCTGAGGTGGCTTTAGTTGGGCAGGACTGAGAGCAGTACCCTGTGGCTCTACCCGAGGGCAGTGCTCACAAAGCTTCTTGAGAGAGAAGCTGGCTGGCAAAGCTTCTCCCTCAAGAGAAGGAGGGACTGTACCAGCTGCAGGAGGGGCTGTATCAGCGCAGTTCCCCTGTACCAGTGTGGTTCCCCTAGGGACCAGCAGGGGTACCCAACTACCTGTGATGCTGGGTTTTTCCTTACCCGTCGCGGGGAACCAGAGCCAGGGCTCTGGGCCGTTCCAGTATGGAGGAATTGAGGACTGTGAGCCGCAGGTCCCCGTCTGGATTGGCAACCTGGAGTGGGAACCAAAACCAGGAGAGGCGTGTTTGCCACGGGCGATGCGGAGGGCAGTGGCGCTGGTTAAAGTTACACCAAATCACAGCAGGTAATTACTGCTCCCTAATAAAATAACTGCCATGGGCACAGTGGCTGTAAGGCTGGTGATGAAAGTGGATCAGTGGGTGTGTTTATGGAGGTTTCAGTGTGACAGAGCGAGCAGCCGGCTGCCGCGGTGCCCTGTCTGTACCCCCTGTGTGTGCTGTGCAAGGATGGTGCTTCCCCCCCACCCATCTCGGCTGCACGGTTCGGCCTCGCAAACAGACCTTGGGTTAAGTACACAGGGCTGAAGGTTATCGTACCCTGTCTGTGTTTAGATCCAGAAAAGCAGCAGATAAGGGTGGATGTTCAGTAAACACTTGAGGGCAGCAGCCAACTGAGGGACCCCCCCAGAGATGCACCGATACAGTCACCTCTCTGTATAGCTGTACCTCAATTTTGGGAATCCCAGCGTTGACCCAGTACAGCAACCGACTGAGAGGTTCAAAGGCCAAAGCTTCCACGGTTTCCAGCCCGGTGCTTATGATGATTTCCTGCCCAGAGCTGCCATTGAGACAAAGGCGCTGGGGAAAGAAAAAACCCAAAAGTCAGAGTAAAAGGTGAGGAACTTCAGCAAACTCAAGGCAAGAGTCATCAGGAGGGTGAGGCAAACCCTAGCAGATGGCTTGGGAAGAGTACCCGAGGTAAACAGTTGTGTTTGAGGGTGAGCATGCAGCTCCTGCCCTCTGTGCAGGGAGGCAATGACATCTCACCTGTATGATGTCGAGAGTGACATCGGCCCAGTACAAGCAGTTGTGGTCGTAGTCAAAGTCCAGAGCAACAGCCCCTCGCAGCCCGGCCAGGGGCAGCTCCTCGCTGATGCCAGAGGCGAGGTCGTAGCGGTGGATGGAGTAACGGGTGGCATAGAGAATGAACTCGTTCTCCTCTGCAAGAACAGGGAGAGCCTTGTTTAGGCAGCTCAGGATGGTTTAGGCAGCTCAAGGGGCAAGAATAAAATACCAGGTAGTTTTTTTTCTTACCCCTGGCCGCATGTTTTCACACCTCAGGGAGGGAAAGGCCCTTTGTCTCAGGGGGATGAGGTTAATGAGAATGTGCTAATAGCCTTATGTGGGTCCAGGGAGCACACTGCTGCCATTGTGTGCTCTGAAGGAGGGCATAAGGACAACAAAAATCTCTCCTGACCCTGTCCTGCCCACATTAGTGTGCTGCCAGTTGGAAACAAAGTGCTGATCCCCAAAAATCTCATTAAAAAAGGAAAAAAAAAAAAGGGCAGGTAGGAGGGATGTAAAGCTGCGAGTCCCAGGGGACATCATCACCACAGAACATATCCCAAGGTGGGTTTTGTTTCCGAATTGCGCCAAATCCAGTGTAATGGGATCCTAGCCTGGGACAAACTCTCCTGGGCATTAGCACACTACTGGTAGCTAGTCCAATAATGCTATTAATGAGTAAAAGCTAATGTCAGTAAGTAACCCTGGCTGTGCATCCCTAATGAGATTATACGGAGATGCGAAACAGATACTGTACATGAAAGTGTTACCATGGTGCGAGCCAACACGTATCTGAAGACGATCGGCAAATACTCTGGGAACACGGCACTTCAAAGCCCAGCCCGGTGGGGACTGCGGGTTTATTTTTCAGGCAGCAGAGCCCTTCTCAGCATGACTAACACAGCTCTCCAAATAGCTCAAGAGGGCTCCGAGGGGTGAATACCCTGTGGGGCTCCGAACGAGGAGGAGCACTAAGCACAGCGTTGGCACGAATCCCAGCAGAGCGAACGCTTCCCCAGGCACCTGCTTGGCCCTTTTGCACCTGGAGAATCTTCTGCACCCTGAGAACCCTTAGGATGGTGCAGGGAAAGCTCATGCTGGGGCAGGGGGCACTGGCTGCTCTGCAGCCCCATGGCTCTGGTGCCCTTACACCAGCCTCCTCCTGTCTCAGGCTCGCCCTGAGCTGCTGCGGCAGCATGCTGATCACGCAGCTCGTGATGGCAGATTAAATTAAAGCTGTAATGAGCAGAATGCAAATAACTCTGGCAGCACAGGACTGTTTCAGCGCCTGTTTGAGGGAAGAAAGCAAGGACGGAGGCGAAGTCAGGCAGGCACAGGCCTGAGGACTGAAGGGCAGCCTCTGCCCTGCTCTGACCCTGAGTGGCCCATGTCCGGGCTGCACATTCCCAAGGGTTTCTCCAGGATGGGGTATTGTGGCTCTAACTCTCATCTTTCTGGTGGGATGCAAGCCAGTTACAGTGAGGACCTAACTGGGATAAGAGGGTCCCTGCTCTCTGGGGTATCAGCCTGCTGGGATTTGGGGAGCAGAGGGCTCTGCACTGCGGGGTGAAGCTGCTCCTGAGCAGCTCCATCAGAAGCTCTAGACAGGAGATGATGGATTTGTAACCCACCAAGGTATTCAGCTCCCATGTCATAGGTTTTGTCTGAGAGACCTCCAGGGATCAGTGTGTGGCCCCTCAGGCACCAGCCAGAGGTTTTATCAACAAAGCTCTGGTCCCCAAAGCAACCCCTGTACGTACTCACCAGCCAGGGGGCACGGCACCAGCTCCCCTTCGAGCCGTGACTCGATGTCTCCACCTGTACAGGTGTCTCCAGAGATCTTTCGGTAGCTGCAACACATACAGCCAGGCAGTTTATTTCAGGGCAACTTTTAACACACCATTACTTGCAGCTGGAAGAAGCAGCAGTGCATAGTTACAAACCAGGCAATATCCAAAACATGTCCAAACATGGGCTTTTGGTGGGGTTTTTTTGGTAGCACTACTCATGGGGTGTTTGCCTGTGGGTTTTGTGGTTGTTGTGGGCTTTTTAATTGCCAATAGCATAAATCCTAGCACCTGGAGGATCGGGTTCCCCTCCCGTGTCCAACACATACCCTCGAGTCTTCTTGTAAGTTGAGCCAACAGGACAAGGGACAGGTGGGTCGTACGGCTTCCCAGCAAACTCAGGGTCAGGGATGCAAACTTCCAGTGATAAGTCGTCACTCAGTTTAAAGCCAAAATCGCTGCAAGGAGAAGAGAGTTGTGAGGAAGGATGGGGGAGGCAGAGAAAATGCAGCTACGTTCTACTCTTCATTCCGCTCTGTTTTCACACAGAATTTGTTAAGAACCCAAAGCATCTCAGAAGTCCCTTTGTTTATTATCAGTGTTTAGCTATATGCTTCCTAAGTGCAGACTCCAGGTAAGGTGACACAGCTGGGCAGGTTGTGTTCCTGCAGCTAAAAGGCCACTAAGCACTTTAGCAGAGGGTCACTCTATGTGATGGGAAATCATCTGCCATTGTTTGAAAGAAGGTGATGGATTAACAATACCTTCCTCTTCTAGAGAACCTTTCAGAGGCTCCCAAAAGGCTCTAAAGACCTTAATTAAGTCTCACGCCCCGTTATTAATGAAAGGATGTTTTCAGTCCATTTAGTTTCCTCTCCCCTATAAAATGAAGCAGCGATAGGCAGAGCTAAGTGCATTGGATGTTTGTTCACCCTGAGTGATTGGTCACAGATACTTACCTCTGACTTACAACCCAGGCTAAAAGAAATTAATAGGTATTTACCACTCGAAGTCTTCCCTTGTACAAGAGCAGTTGGAGACCATGACGGGCCTGTCAAAATCCTCCCCGTTGAAACAGGTCGCGTGAGGAGTCCTCCTTTTGAAAACGGTTTTGTGCCCCAGCAAGCACTCGTTGCCCCGCTCGTCGGAGGGCGACCACAGCTTGTAGTCGTTCTCTGTGCAAGGCACCCCTACGGGAAGCAATCAGGTTGGGGTAAAGAAAGGTGCAGCCTTTGCGGCACCCTGGAACCAAGAGAGCTGCAGTGATGCCCAGCTGGGATGTGCCCCCCTGGGACAGGGGGGGAATGCAGGGAGCCTGGGATGTGGGAACAGCTCTGGGGCTCTAAGGAGGCTGCATTAACATCAGCTTCTGGCCATGGCTAATGGCATCGAGACCAGGGATGCTCAGGGTGAGGGCAGGTGGGCTGGCCCCATGATAACACCCCTTCCACCTCCCCATCCTCCTCTGGCATGAAGTGAGCAGGTTTCCCTGGCCTGCAGGGCTCCAGCCCTGGCCCACAAGAAAAGGCAGAGCAGAAAGCTTTCCTGCCCCGCTCAGAGCGTGCGGCGGCACCCGGTGACAGGAGGCAACAAGCAGCTCTGTCGTGGTTCCTGACAGCGAGTTTGTGATGCCTCATTTAAATGAGCCGTTCTGGTTGCCAAACAGCTCTGTTTCTAGCAGAATGTCAGGGGAATCAGTTATAAATTTTAGTCAAGCAAATTCCTCTGCTGGGTTTAACTGCTCTTTGATTAAAATGCTGCCTTGCAATCAAAGCTGAAACGGGTTATAAAACATTCATAGGCACAAGCCTTCAGAAGGATTGGGTTTTGTGTTTTTTTTCCCCTTTTCAACAAATCCCACAGCAGGGAGGGAGGGAGAGGGTTTGGTGAGGGCACAGGGGATGCGACTGCCTTTGGTGTCTGTCCCACACACGGACAGGAGATGCGAGGGACCAGGCACCCGAATACAGGTGGTGGCACCGCAGGGGAGTCCCCACAGGAGATGCCCTCTCTGCCCTGGCTCCCACGGGAGCTGCTGGTAACAGGACTCAGGGGCTTCTCTCTGGGGTCTCGCTTGGAAAACAGGACAGAGGGCAAGAGCCACAAAGGCCAGCTCCTTGCCCAATTTGTGTTTAGGCACCCAACCTCTGCCACCCATCCGCTTACCCAGGACGTCAGTGGTGTTGATCTGCAGTATCAGCCAGCTGTGGCCGTTCTCTTTGTACGAGCCAAAGATAGTGAATATGGTGCTCTTCTCCCCGGGCTCCGTAAGCAGGCCATACACGAACACCGGCTTCTCCGAGAAAGTGAAGGTTTTCCAGGTTTCCCCTTCGTTTGTGCTGTACCTGGAGAGAGAAAGGATTGGGAGAGCTGCAGGGGCAGGTCCCATCCTGCCCCAGCACTAGTGCCCCTGCCCTGCCACTCACTTGAGCTGGTCGGTCTCAGTGCCTTGTGCAATGGCCACGAGAATGCCGCCGTGGTCGCCCCAGGTGTAATAGTGGGGTCCAGAAAGAGCCTGGAAGAGGAAAAGTGCTGACGGGGTGTTGGTACATGAAGCCAGGGTCAGTCACTCCCCCTTTCAGCCCACAGCTCTTTGTAGTGGCTGCGAGGCTTCCCTGGTGCTTGGCCAGGGCTTCCTGTCTTCCTAGGTCTGTGGACTGAGCTTTGAGTTTGGGGCTGCAAGGTTTCCTGAACACTCCAAGGGGAAGCAGGGCTCTGGCGTGCACAAGCAAGCCCTGGATACAGCTTGTACATCCCTGCATGTATTTCACACTCATCTCCAGCTCTACCTAGTGACCACCAAGCCCAAATCACCTTGGCTTTTCTGTCTGGGGAGCCCAGGACAAAAGCAGAGAGCACGGATGTGCCTGACTCTGCTCGTGGCACAGGCCAACATGTGTGGGACTTTCTGGGTGCGTTGTTTCTTCCCTGCCCTGTGAGACCGCATGGGTGATGGGGAAAGCAGAGAGCCCTCCAGCCCACTGCCTGTCAAATACAAGAGGAAGGACTCATGTGTTACTGCTGCTCAGCTGAGGAGCCACAGGGCCAGGTCATTCCGCACCTCTGCTGGCGACACAAAGGCCCTGAGTAGGTCAGGAGCTCTGTGCTGTTAATGACGGGTCAGCGCTTCCTCGGCTCGTTTTAATCGTGCTTCGAGGCAAACCTGCCTGTGAGCCGTGGGAGGTCGGCACCCGAGAGCCTCAGTGTACCCTTCCTGGGCTGTGAGCACTCCTGTCCCACAGCAAGGCTCCCGCAGGGAGGAACGGCACATTCCCACAGCCGCTCCCCCAATTTCAGAGGCAGGGCCAGCCTCCGGCTCTGGCAGCAGCCAGACCTGTGGTGTGTCCCTGCCACTGCTGCAGCTGCCCGGACATTAACCCAGACCGCGCAGCACTTAGGGGAGGAAGAGGAGGCCCTTTAAATCACAGCATTAAATAGCTTGCAGATGTTGAAATACCTAACACGCTGGCTGCCGAGCGCACAGGCAGACCACAAATACAGCCACAGACCAGAACACCCACTTAGTAAACAGCATCAAGCTCTCCCTAAACTGAGCACAACATCCCATCTCTCTGGCAGATGCCAGAGCCTCTCCAGACACTCTGACATACCAAGTCCAGGCCAGAAGTCCTGTCTAAAAGGGCTCGGATGCCCTCTGCCAAGGGCAAGCCCTGACCATTTGAAAAAAAAGGAAGCAGAGGAGGGAGCTCTCCTGAGTTTTAAACCCACCACCATCATGCCCACCCCCACCTGGCCCTTCATCTGAAGACCCTTCTGCCTTGATCTCAAGGGACACGCAGCACCTTCCAGCTACAGCTATGGGACACGCCTGCAGAGGTCACCTTTAACGCCCAGGAGCTGCATATCACTTATCTGCAGTGTTACCAGCGTCCTACCTGCTGCACCACTGCCTGGGCTGAGCTGGCAAGCAAAAGAGTGGCCATACCTCTCTCCACCTCGCTCCAGCACTGCTTGAGATGTAGACATTGGTTTTCCTGGCCATGTTCTTGCCAACAGAGCCTGGGAGAACGAGAGAAATCATTCTTGGTGGGAAACACACAGTGATCACTTAGAATGAAGCTGGACACCTCCAAATTGGTTTTATCTGAGAACAAAATGATGATGGAGGAGGTGATTTTTCACTCTATACGTGACTCCCTTCTAAAGGAAATATTTTAAAGCCTATTGCAGGTTTTAGAAGCAGCTGGGGAAAAAAAAAAATCGATGGTGATGAGATGAGGGTGATCATCACACAAGATGTGCCTTTTCTTCAGGAGAAGAGCAAGACAAGCAGCGATTTCCGTACGCTCCAGAAACCCTTCGTGTGGACAGCAGCAGGGAAGAGGACTGGAATAAAGCTGGCAGGGTTTCTCACGTGTCTGTGCAGCAGTAAAACACGCCTGCTGTAACCACTGTATGGGGACCGTGGCGGGGAAAGGGCCAGCAAAGCACAGATTGAACTGCCTTTTCGTAACATGGATATACAGACCAGATGCTGCCAAGTTCATTGTGCCCTGACAATACTGCACCCCAAGCCCCCGCGCAGCTGCGAGAAGGGAAGTGGGTACCGGTGGCGATGATCAGTCCTGGTGCCGACTCCTTGGAGAGAATGGGCATCCTGCGCAGCTGGAAGTTAAGCAGCTGGCTCAGGCGCTGGGCCAGGTGGAGAGAGCAGCCCTGAGAAAGCTGGAAAAGCAAAAGACAGGAGCTTTAACCACGCCCTCATCCCACCTACCCCATCCCTTTCCTCTTGGAAAGGTGAGGAAGGACTCCTCCGCAGCAGGATTCCCATTTCAGCCTCCTCTGCAGGGAGGCTTCTCCTGTGACAGTCCCCCTGCCCCTTCCCACCCTCCTCTACCTCGCAGTCTATCTGTTCCCCGTAGTGCGTCTGTGCCGGGGGCTGCAGCAGCTCCCAGGTGCCCCCCTTGTCAAAGGTGATGACGGAGCGCATGTTCTCCTCGCTGAAGGAGCCGTTGATCAGGGTGGCGATGTAGACGCCCCGCACGCCTTCCACGCGATGGAAGTCTGCAAAGGGCTCGTTGGCAAAGTACCTGTGAGGAAAGGCAAAGGTGGGCTCTGGGAATCACAGCCTCCCCAGGTACAGGGAGTGGGGGGCTCTCAAGCTGGGGGCTCAGGGCGATGCTTTGATCAAACGCAGCCAGAAACTACTAGTACTGTGACAGATACATCGTCATTGGCCGCAGCCAATGAGGCACATCCCACAGTACCTGACCAAGGTGTCACTTCCAGCTCCTCCTGGGCTGTAGTAGAGCACGTTCTCTAGCGACAGGGAGAACTTCAGGCCTTCTGCCTCCGAGATGTAGAGGTTGGTACGGTTGTTATCGTGGCTGACACACACAAACACCTGGTCCTCCGAGGCGTCGGCAACGTAATATTCCTTTGGGATTTAAGTGGCAGACACGCAGGCTTCGTATGTGTGGGATTTATGTGCCGCTCGGTTTAGTGTTTCCTCTTAGCTGGCCAAAATTTATTCCTCCCTCCACTCTTTCCTATTTGTTCCACTTGGCAAGAAAGCACCTTCCCTTTGTTCTGTCTTTTGTGCTTCTCCTCAAGCGATCGCTACCCTCTGCCCTCCCGCCGGCACAGCCCGCTGGCAAAGTGCCCCGGGAGCAGCGCTGGGGGCCCGGCCCCATCAGTGCCAGGCCTCTCTCTCTGCCGGGACCCCACCAAGGCCAGGGGTGTCTTGCAGCCAGGAGCATGCCCCACTGCTTTGCCAAATGCCCAGCATACTTCCTGTGCCCTCCTTCATCCCCACCAGCCTGGGTATGCCGTAACAAGTCTGGTTCATGTATCACAGACTCTCTGCGAACCCTGTCTGTCCCCCTGGACTTCCTCTGCCTGTGGAGAAGCCAGATGCTCTGGGCTGTGCTGGTGGAACCAGCTCAATGACCTAGCCCTCAGGGAAGAAGTCCCCAAAAGCAGAGCCAAAGCACGGATAGCAGAGATCAGCCCCTCTCTGGGCATCTGGGTTTGCTGCCAGCCTCCATTGCCAGTGCTGGGAGGAAGCCAGCAGCTATCTCTTCCCAGCCAGCCTCACGCCCAGGACAGCTCTGTCCATGCCCCATGCTCTGGATACTCGGCTGCTTCTCCAGAGGCACGAGTGCCTAGAACCAAATGCCATCAGGTGACCCACGAGATCATACTAACATGAGCTTCTGCTCAGCCAACCCCCTGAGCAGGGTCACGCAAGGCCCCTTCACAGCTCCCGCAGTGTCCCGGGCCATGCAGAAAACTGCTGTTGACATCTGAGGGAGTGCTTGGCAAAGGAGGCAGCAAGGAGGTCTTCTAGGACATCACCACTTACCTTAATTGGGTGCTTGGTTACGAACTGGGCCACTCGCATGGGCTTGCGGTTGAAGGAAACCCAGAGCTGGACCGAAGGCGGCTGCAAGCTGCCTTGCAAATGCTGGAGCAGAGCAGAGGGGAACAGGTCAGGAGCAGCTCTTGCCCCCCCCCCCGCCTTCCAAATTACCCTCATCTCCAGGGATGGATGAAAGACAGGCTGGGGGGAACCCACAAACCACCAGCTGGACATCACCCTCCCTGAGTGCGGCAGCTGCCTGGGACTGGCTGTGGGGAGCAGCGCTCCCCGCTCTGGGTTTACATCCATGCAGTGCCCAGCAAGGAGAGAAACAGCCCTTCCTAGGTGAGGAGGCTGGTTTGAATTTCTCCTCTTCCCATGGAGCAGCGTATCTATTCCTGTTTTCACTGGTCAGGACCAAACAAAAGGCGCCAGCATGAAACCAGAACAGTAAAAAGCTGGGGGCAACAGTAACAACCCAAACCCAGATTTAGGCTCCAAAAATAAGCAGCCTGATTTTCCCAGGCTCTGCATCTCTAAGCAACCGTGCTTCCCACAGAGAGGAGTGGAAGTCGGAGTCCTCAGCACCCCTGGCACCGGCCTTTCCGCTCCCCAGCACCGCTCCTGCTGCCGCCCAGGTTTGCTTGCAAGTGTGGTGAGGATCACAAGCTGTACTGCCTGTGAGAGAGGCTCCTGAGAGCCTGAAAGAGCTCTGCAAGCACCTCCTGTCCCAGCATCATCACACTCGTTGCTTATCACCTGGGAAATGCTATGGAGTTTGCAAGGAGCCACCCCTAAATTACAAAGGTTGCTCGTTAAAACAGGCTCAGTGGCGGGGGAGGAAAGCAATGCTCCTTCTACAAAGGAAAGTGCTTCTAGGAATGGGGATCTGCTGTCTTGTCTCTGATCAAAGGACCTGCCCTCAGAGAAAGCATGCAGGCTTTCTAGCTTTCGCTGAGGTTTGTCTGAAGGTGGCCAACAGTTTCAGAAAGCACAGCAGGGCCCTGGGCTGCAGAGGGACCAAAGGCAGCTCCCGCTCACCCGCAGCCTCTCGCAAAGCACATGGAAAAGCCAGCCCTCTTCCCAGGCTGGAGCGCGTTAGGCCACTTGGACCTCATCCACAGTTGATGGTAATCCTCCCTGACACGCAGCCACCTAACCGCCGAGCTGCGGAGCCGCATCCCCCCTTCCCCTGCCACCGCCCCCCCTCCCGTCCTGCCTTCCCAGGGCTTTTCCCAGGTCCCAGCGCTTTGCAGCCTGACCTACTTCAGCACAGCGTGGAAACGCCGCTGCTGCGGGAGCGCAGCACCCGTGGCTGTTGCTTTATCCATGGCAGTGCAAGGTCAAGCAGGGAAGGCAGAGACCTCTGCCACAAGCCAACCGTGAGCCCTCACCGGGCCACAGACGCCGGTCTCATGGTGGTACCCTCCCACAGCATCAACTGGCACCCGCAGCCACGATGTGCTCACGTCATACTTACCACAGACTTTGTTGCAAACATGTACTTGTCCCTGAGCTGGAAGTCTTCAACATCTTCCAGGATTATTTCTTTATTTTCTCGGGTTTGAAAGAAATCGGTGCTGCGAATGACAGTGGAAGCCCCGGAAGGCTCGTGCCGCTCGATGTAGACTGTATTTGGCTTATCGTAGGGCTCAACTCCCCTGGAAAGGACAGAAAAGGTGGTGGTGGTGGTCTCCACACTCATGGAACTGTGTGGAAGCAGTGGGTACTGAGGAGATGGTACCAGCCCATTGAGAGGTGAGGTGGGAGTGCAGAACCATGGGAATGAGGAGCACTCCCAGGTGTCCACATCAGTTGTTGCCCATCCCCACAGTGCAGGGTCTGTGCTGGGTGAGGGCAGCAGGAACCCAGGGCCAGAGCACGCTCTAGTACTGGAGTCCTTGGGTTGCACAGGGCAGCAAGTGAGACAGGAGGTGAGGAGTGAGAGGAGACAGGAGCTGGGCATTACACACAGGGGCGATACGTACCACGAAAAAGACTTCACATGCTCCTGAATCATTATCCAGGTCTGGCCGAAATCATCTGATTTCCAGAGCTGCAATGACAAAGGGGAGGGATGCAAGGGTAAATATCTGGGCAGAGCTGGCTCCCCCTCAGAGACTGTTACAACCCCGAGCAGAGCAGCACACTGTCCTTGCAGACCTGGGGGCATTAGTAAGGCAAAGGTCAAGAGGAAAGTGAGTATCTTCAGTCTCAAATCACAGCGATGACACACTAACAGTGGCCCCTCTACAGATCCCCTCCCTCTGAGGGCCCGTGTCCCTGAAACCTGCTGGTTTTTTCCCCCAAGTGCTACAAGGGTACCCGAGCTGCAATTCTGGCCTCTTTTTTGCAGGTACACAGATACAGCCAGCCTGACTCCAGCCTCAACAGTCAGTCCAGCAGCCTGCCCAGGGAAAGCACAGCTCCCAGACAGCTCCATCCCTTGGGAAAGCACAAAGCCTCCTACAGCCAGACTCAGCGGCACAAGCTGTGCACGTTCTCTGCTCGACTGGGGAACTGTTGTTTCATCTCCAGGTGTTGCTTAGGCAGCACCTCTCTGAAGAAGCCGTCCCTATTTACAAACTGCAGCCGGTAGCTCCAGGGTGGAAACAAAAGAAGACCTTGTTTTCAAGCAGCAGTTTGTTGTGCAATACCCACAGCTGTACCACATGCCCGTGTCGAAACACGGCGGAGGTCAGTGCCGCCCCCGCTGCCAGCGCTCCGTGGCGAGCTGCGGCTGCAACAGCCAGGGAGATCGATGAGCCCAGGAGCAGTGTGGATGTAGGCCACTCCACAAGTGAAGGAAAAGGTAAAGGAAGCATTCAAGGCGGCCATCCTGTGGGTACTACATCCTCACCGCTGCAGCGGTCAGCAACCAGGCTGAGCTGTGGGGAATGGGGTGTCCTGGCCAATCCGGGACAGCTCAGTGCACAGTAACCCAAGACCAGATACCCTGGGTGGTCAAAGCACGAGGCAGGGTGTGAGGCTGCAGGGCACGTAACAGGCCTGGAGGGGAGGAACCCAGTAGAAGTGGGACACCGGCCCTCGTGCCTAAGCAGAAGCGCTCACCTGTTTTTTAGGGTGGGACCTGTCGAAGCCTAAGAGGAGGTTGGGGTTCCTGCTGTGCAGGAGGAGGTCTGCAGCTCTGAAGGGAATCGAGAAGCCCTGAATGTTGTTGCAGAAGTCGGTGGTGATCCAGAGGTACGGAACGAAGGCATCCACGAAGATATACTGGGAAGAGAGGGAGTGACAAGGACTTAGGAAAGCAGGCGGTGAGCCAGCTAGCAGTAAGAGAGGCACAGGGGAGCCTTCAGGAGGGAATTCGCCTGCCCAACTACCCCCTCTCCCACCATGCTCCAATGCTCCTGAGCATCTTGGAGATGTATGGGAGGCATGGCAGCGTGCCTGGCATATCCCTCCTCTGCCCCGGGGACCCACAGGGTGGCCAAAGGGGGCTCTCCTAAGAAGTGAGAGGACCATGCAAAAATAGCCTCTGTTCCCCAAGCACCCATCCCTCCCCACTGCCACAGCAGAAAGGCCCACATGAGCGCTTCCTCTGTGCAAAGGCAGGTTTCCAGCAAGACCCACAGATGTGGTTCAGGGCAGCCACAGAACCAGCTCCCCTCGCCCAACAGCCCTGCCCCACGGATGCGCCGGGGCTGGCTGCCACATCCTCACCCTCTTGTTGTCAGCTGGGCTGTGGTAGAACTGGGCAATGGCCACCTCGCTGCTGTTCTCCCCACCGAAGCTGAATCTCTCCGAAATCTTCTTAAAACTCTTCCCATAGTTGTAGGACACGTAAACCTGCAAAGGAGAAGCCAAGTCCCAGTGTGAGGAGAGCAAAGCTCTGGCTTCTCCTCTGAAGGATTTGGTCAAAATGATGAAAACTATGGGGGGGAACAGGATGGGGGGGAAGCCCCAGCTTGCATTACTTACATCGCTGTTTTTGGGACCCAGCAAAGACAGGCTGTCTCTGGCCAAGGCCACGATCACGTTGCTCTTCTCTCCTGCCCAGTGAACGACCATCTGATTGTGGGAATCGTTGAGGCTGACCTGCAACACCAAGGAAAAGAGCACCCTGAGCCACAGCCTGGCTTGCAGGGATGCTCAGTGGGCAGCACTCGCTCGTACCACCCCTCCCTGGAGATATACGGACTTCAGGGAGAGGCACCGGGCGTCCATCCAGCTCTTCAGACCACAACAGGGCAAGAGGAGTGCTCGTGGGGATGCTTGGGGTGAGCTCCGCTCCAGCCAGGAGTGCTCAACCACAGCAGGATGGTCTGTGGCCACGCACTAAGTGCTTTATCTGTCCACCACCGCTTCCCAAGGCTGCCGTGCCTTCACCCTGCTCCCAGGCTTCCAGCAGGCTCACTGGAAGTGCACCCTCCCCTGTTTAAAGCACAGCCAAGCAAACAGGGAGGCTGCTCACCATGACTGGGGTTGGAAACCTCTACCAATGCCCTGGGGATTGCATAGATGTCATCACTGCCGAGCCAGGGCTGTCGTCACCGAGGCCACCACATCAAGGTATTCAAGCACTCGCTGCAAGCCACC
Source organism: Gallinula chloropus (assembly GCF_964237585.1). Taxonomy (NCBI): domain Eukaryota; kingdom Metazoa; phylum Chordata; class Aves; order Gruiformes; family Rallidae; genus Gallinula; species Gallinula chloropus. Next base: position 1,556,176 of record NC_140109.1, on the reverse strand, counting down.
AAACAGTTAAAGAGGAGGCTTCCCCAGGGAGGAGACATCCGAGCTCAGCTCCACATAAAAAACAGGATTTGGCTTAGTTTTCCCTTTATTCTCCCTCAAGAGAAATAAGATTCGGGGAACAGTAAGAATGAAAGCTAAAACCAGGGCCCCAAGAAGTGACTTTCAAATCCAGGCTGAGTAGGCAGAGGGCCACCAGGAAAGAGAGTCACCTTCCTACGGAGGCTTTTTCTGCGCCCTGAAGGACAAGCTGGTTTCCAAAATAACCGCAGTCACACGCAACCCCGTTACTCCCCGTGCGTGTGCTGTATCTGGCAGCACTCTAGCAGGGCTGGTTTCTATGGGGAAGCTCTCACAGCATCACTGCAGCAGGAGCTGAAGGGGATGGCCAACCTTGCAGGGAAGCCAGGGAAACCAGCTCGGCCCTGGATGGGCATCCCAATCGCCGCAGCAGCAGCAGACATGTGAGCCTGAGCCCGTGGCACAGCTGATGGCTAGTAACCCCTGAGCTCATGGCCTTGGGAAGCTGTAACAATACAGGGCTAAGCCCTCCTTAGGGCTGATAGCCTGCAGCTCCCACTGACCCTGGAATCAGCAAGGAGTGCTGCCTGGGGTAAGGGGCCAGTGTAGCCCCTGTCAGCTACTGGCATATAAAACGCTAGGAAAAACCAGGTCTTTCTTTGAGAAGGAAGGGGGGGGCCAAGCGCAACAGAAGCCCTCAAATCCATCTTATGCAATAGGCTCATGTGAGGGGAAAAAAAAAAAATAATCAGGGTGGTCAGTGAGCAGACTCCAGGGCCAGTGCCCCCAGCTGCCCCCACAGCTGCCCAGCCAGAGACCCCCCCACCAGGCAGCCCATGTCAGAGAGCCCCGAAAGCATCACAGCTGAGATTTAGGTCAGGTGGCAGCATCAGCTACAAAGCGAGCCAGCAGTAGCCTCACACGCCCGCTGGAGAAGAGAAGCAATGCTCTTTAAGGATGCTAAGAGGAGGATGAAGGACTAGGAGGAGCTCAAGGCTGCTAGAGCATGTCTTACAAAGGGGTGTAAAGAAAGAGGACCCCCCCCCGAAGGAAGCCTTGCACTGTAAGTCCCCAGGGGAAGAGCTCAAGCAGCGATGTCTCAGGGTTAGGAGCCCCACACATTTACCTCCAGCAGTTCCTGGCATGGGAGACCTGCAGCCTGTGACCAAGCAGCCCTGCTCTGGCCCCTCTGAGTTTTGCAGGTGCCCAAATGGCTCGGGGGGCAACAAACAGGACCCCGAGTCTTTGCTGTCACAGCAGCAGTGCTGCCTCATGCCCTGGCTTGAACGGCACCTGATGCCCTGTCGTCAGGCACATTGTCCATGAAATACCTCTGCAGTAAGGCTCTTGTTATTCCCAACACCAGTAATACTTCCCTGCCTGCTGGGACGAGGCTGGTTCGGCAGGAGCCCCCCCCTCCCCTGACAGGGGAAACCTGCCCCAGAAGCAGGTTTAACCTGTGAGGGGATGATGCCTGGTGCCTAATGGAAACAGCACTCAGCATAAATGCCGTTAATGGGGAAGCATTTCGGTCTGTGCCAAGTGATTAAGCGTATATGAAATATGCATCAAAACCTAATTTGTCCTCCCAGTACGTAAGGTGCCAAATGAGGTCTGGGAGGGGGGAGCTGGAGCCAAGACACAGCAGAGGCTGCTTGTAGCTCTAGTTAATGTAGTTAACATTGCTAGCCTCACTCATGCTATATGTTTATGTTTTGTTAACAGACTCCCTTCCAATAAACGCCCCCCCCCCCCCCCCAGAAACGGGGTGAGAAGACAGCCCCCCAGAGCCACCTCTGCGTGGGAGCACACCCCAGAGCAGGTACAAGCTCCTGCATGGCTCGAGGGCTGTAGGGGGAATGCAAGCACTCCCAGCCTGGGTCAGGAAGGGGGAATGTTGTCTGGATGTGTGGTGCAGGCTGAGGTGGTGCTCACACCTCAATGAGCCTCTCGAGGGGAGGAGCATCGGTCCATGGGCAAAGCGTTTCATACCTGTTCAGTGGGGAAATGAGGATGGAAAAGTGTTGCCAGTGGGGTCAGAAGCGAAGCCGCTGCTCAGTTAGCTGCAGGGCTTTAAAGGACAGGTGTACTCACCGGAAGGCCTTTGCATCCCATTTCCTCATCCTCCCTCCCTGGGGAGGCTTACACAACAGCCCGGTATCGTGGATGAGTGTCAGGGGTGGCTACTGCATTCCCAGCACGCCGCGTTCCCTGTGCGCTCCCACCAAAGCTTCGTTACTGCACCTTCTGCTCCGCTCCCCAGCAGCTGCTTGTAGCCCTGCCTGTGGTATTTTAGAATACAGCCTGTGCTGCCTGCGGCTCGGACTGAAAATGCCAGGGTCTGAAATCATTGATATGAAACACGGGTGACTCATTTCAGAGCGCACCAGGCCCCCGTTAATGTTGTTAATACTGAAATCATCTGCTCACCGAGCTGTTTTCTCCCTGCTACCACCAACAGAGCTCTCTGCTAGCTGTTGTTCCGAGGGGAAAGGCAAAGGGGAAGGAATGGGAAAGGCAGTGGTCAAGGTGGGAGCCCCATTTGGCCTGGAAATGAGCAGGACCATGGCAAGAAGGTCCAGCAGATGGGCTTTCTCTTGAAACTGCCCAGGAAGAGGAGGATGGGGGGATGGAGGCCACCTCAGCCGATTTCCGTAAGTACCCATGAAAGTTGCTCCCCTGTAAGCAAGGCACAGGGGGAGAGCTGCTGAAAAGGTCTCAAGCACTGGCAGGGAAGCATGCTGCAAGCTAGTCCTTACAGCTACACAGAGCTTCAGCAACACCCCTGGGACACCACAGCATTTGCTTAGTCCAACAGTGGGATCTGCGAGGAACCCGCTGAAGGGGAAGCAAGGAATAAAACCAGGAATAAAACCAGGAATAAAACCAGGAATAAAACCAGGAATAAAACCAGGAATAAAACCAGGAATAAAACCAGGAATAAAACCAGGAATAAAACCAGGAATAAAACCAGGAATAAAACCAGGAATAAAACCAGGAATAAAACCAGGAATAAAACCAGGAATACCCTCCCCAGTCACGCAGCTTCTGGAGACTCATCTCTCCTGGCAAGCTTGGGTGCAAGAGCACATGCCAGGAGTGGGGAACCTTCCCAGGGGCAGCTGGGAAAGGGGCAAGGGGTGCCGGTGCCCTGGGCAGACCCTGAGATGGGGAGGGGTATCAGCCAAGGGGAGGGAAGACAGACAGACAGATGGACAAGGGGGTCTGGGAGCTCACAGCCAGCCCTCTGCCAGGATGTGCTGTCACCACCCAGGGCAGCTCCAGAAGGTTAAAGTCTAATCTGGGAAGGTCTCTGCCGGGCTGGCAAACTAGGTCACAATTAAGCACGGTTCAGTTCCGATGCAGCGTGATTGACGTCTCTGTTCACATCACTGCATGGCACTTACCCAGCAAAGCGCTCTGTGTGTTCCCTGAGGGGATGCAAGGGAAGGGAAGGGTGGGCTCTACAGCCAGGACACACCAATGGCCTCCAAAGAAGAGAAGCTCGGCTCTTTCTGCTCAGGCAGACCGTGTGCTAACAGTATTTTGGAGTCCCTCACCAGCACAAGCCGTGCCCATGCAGTGCACAGTGTGGGGGCCATGGGAAGGGACTCCAGAAGGCGAGGAGGTGTATCAAGAGGCCAAGCTCTGCCCGGCCGTGGGTGTATCGAGGGGCTCATCTCCCACAGACTGCTTGGCTTCCTTGGTGCTGTGCCACAGAGAGAGAGAGATGGTACATCTCTGGCACAGAGCTGTCACCGTGGTGTTATGTCAGTGGGCGACATCCTCCTGGCTGTTGAGAAAACTTCTGCCTTAAAGATAAAGATCATTGCCGAGTGTCGTTGTGGTTTGGTGTTGCTTTCAATTCGATGCAGGCTGTGGTAGTGTGCAGCACTCCAAGCACCAGAAGCAGAGGAGGTCACCTCAGGTCTTCCTCAGTACAGAGGGGCAGGGGCTGTCGGGGTCAGGCAGGAGGGTGGATGAAAGGTCGTTTCATAGCAAATGGCCTGGAAACGATGGAAACCTGGTCCTTTCCATCACCTGCAGGATCACAAGTTGTCATCAGGAAACAGGAAGCCAGAGAGCAATGAAGCAGGTTCCCCCAGGCAGGGAAGGAGATGAGCTGATGTTAGGGTGGGCGGTGATGTAGGTTCAGGGGATGGGGAGGTGCAGAGACGATGGCAGGGTAGGAGCATGGGGAGAGGCTTGAGGCCTCGCACAAGAGGTGAGCTGGCCACCTGGGAGCCGCCAGCACTTAGATAAGACATCTCTTGTCCCAGCACAGCTTCAGGCAAAGGCCTCTGGCACATCGCATGCTTTTGGGGGAGGTTTTGGATGAGCCTTTCCAAAGGAGGTGGAGGGCTGTCTGCAGATGGATCTTACACCTGTATGGCAGCAAATGCATAACTGTGAGTCTCCCTCTTGCCCCTCAGGACCTGTGGACAGAGGTTGGCCTCCTGGCCCGGCGCTTCTCCTCACTGCCTGCCACGGCCACGACAGACCCTTGCTAGACAGGCAGCCTTACAGTCATGGAAGGTGCTCAGAGCTGGCACGCAGGTAGGAGGCCAAAGCGGCTGCTTCTCTTGTCTGTGTTTGTCGTGAAGTCCTTGTGGGTGATGCGGCTCGTGGCTGGCTCTCCCCCCGGGAGGGAACAGGATTTATGTGGGATGGTGGGGACGTGCCCTGGAAGTGGAAAATCCTGGAGCTGTGCACCCGTGACCAAGAAAGGATGTGTGCAGGCAGGAGCATGGAGGCCACTGAGGGACAGGAGGACAGGCTGCAGGTGAGCGGCTGCCTCGGTAGCCAGAGGCTGGCACCGGGAAGAGGAGGGCAAGGCGGTTGCCAGGAGGGCTTCAGAGCACACTGACGGTCCAGGGAGGGTTGGGGGGCAGGCAGCAGTTGTCTCGCCCTGGGAATGCTGCTCTGCTGTCAGCGGCGTCCTAGAAAAGACCTGTCACGTGTTGGTGCCTGCTCTGTAACGGTCTGTGCCTTGTAAGGCTTGCCAAGAGTCCTGAGGAGGCGAGGGCTGTGCAAGGGAGCAAAATCCTCTCTGTCTCAAAGCTGCTGGTCTCTGGAGCTGTGCATTCGGTCTCTTGGTTGCTGGTGGAGTCGGGAAAGTCAGGGCAAAGCCCTGAAGGTGCCAGGGGATGGTTAGCTGCTGGTCTTGCTGTCTGTTGAGGCTCCCAAGACATTTTGTTGTAGCCCACCGGGCGAGGAGGCAATTGGTGGTGAGGATCCAGACGAGGAATCCAAGTAATGTTCTGTGCTTGTGTCTTTGGTGTCTGAGCCTGTGGCTGATGATGCCATGTAAGCTGCGTTCAGCTCCTGAGGAGCCTCAGAGAGTTTGAACTTTCCTTCCCTCCTCACTTCCTGCCGGGGCGATGCATTCACCTCCCTCTCGCTCTGGTCCCCTGGCGAGGTCACCCACAGCAGTGACAGGCAGCACTGACCACCTGTGCTGCACTTTCCTTTGCCTCCAAGCTGAGCCTGGGCTCTGTACTGTCCTGTGAGGCTGTGTCAGGTCCGTGGTCGGGAGCCGGAGAGGTGCAGGGAGTTTGGGGGCCTGAGCCAGCACATAGCATATGGCCGAGTGACCTGCCAAATGCACGGGCGCAGGATGCATCCCGGATAAGGGCCTGGCATGGCACTAGGATGCTCAGTCCAAGCACTGCCCCTTATGATGACATCCCTGAGAGAGAGACCATTTTTTGACTGCATGATTTTCTGCTGGTCTCTGGAGCACCAGAGACCCAGGGAAGGGGAGATGCAGGGACAGTTACGTGCTGTGACCCCCAAGCACTGCACCGTAACAGCTTTCTGGCTCCCTCAGTGTTAGTAACACTGCATGGTCAGATCTGTAACAGAGGCTAAGACACACAGACTTCCTCCTGTCCCTGTCCACAAAGCAAGATCCTGATTTAAAGCGCTGTAGGGCTTGGGAGAACTCTGAACTCTTGTGTAATGCCAATAAACTCTTCCGGATGCAGTACCTAGGCTTTACAATTTGCACGTCCCACCCTGAAGCAGTGGCAATCTGGGGCTGCACGTTGCAGCCACAGAGGCTGCTCCTGCCACCGCAGCTCTCTGCCGGTCCCAGGCAGGTGGCTTAGGTGGAAGCCACGGGGAGACAGAAGGGAAAGTGCCACCAGTGCCTTTCTGCGGAGGAGTGTTGTGGTTTTTCTAGAAGGGGGTAGCGGCGCGGTGCTAAAAACAGCCACACGCTGAGGGGGCAGAGGAGGAGAAACAGATTTTCAAGGGGAGTAGGAACAGCTTTTCCCATCCTCTGAACAGGGGAACAGGAGCTGGGCTTTAGGAGCAGTGCTGGCCCCACATGCGCCCCTCCAGCAGCTCTAGAGCCCATCCAGGCTGGCAGCTGGCTCTTTGTCATCTAACTAACAGGGGAATGACAGGGCACCCAGCGCTGGCTGAGGTGGCAAACACAGGCATCGCTAAAGGCTCAAAGCCTCTCCATGAGCGCTCCTCATCCATGCACGGGCCGGTGTCCCCACCCCCATGGCCCCCCCAGCAGCCTTTTGGGCACGTGATGGGGCTCAGGCAGCGTAAGCAAGGAGGGTCAAGTGGGGCAACATCGCATAGTCTCACATGTGAATGATAAAAACCCAAAAAGTAGAGACTCAAAGGCTGAAGCTTCCCAAAGCAGGCGCCTGTGTCATTCCTCATCCCCGCCAAGGTGATGGTTGGCCAGGGAAGGGGGTGAGGGGGAGCTTTCCTACTCCCAGCAGCAAAACTTGCCAGTGAACCCAAGCAGGAATCCTTTCAGGTTTAGTAGCTTCTATGCTTTTTTGGCAATGAGCAAGTCCTCTCCCCCTCTTACTCAGTGGATCAGACCGGCCAAAGGAGCCCTCCTGCTTCCCCAGAAGGGCACGCTGCCTCCCCACCAGTAATGCCTCTCCCGAAAGCTGCCTCCCTCTGCCCTAGCCCCTGAGCACAGCAATGTCCAACGCGCCTAACTCTGGGTGAAGGGCAGCGCCCAGCGCCTGCCCGCTCCCACCCGGGGTTTGGGGGGGACACACACTCGGTTTCCCACCCGCCACACGGACCGCGGGGACGACCCGTTTCTCCACAGCCGCTCATCCTGCCGGCGGCGAGCCCGCGGGTACCGACGGCGGGTCCGCCGGTGTCCGCAGACCCGAGCCGGGTCTGGGAGCCACAGGGAGAAGGGGGGAGAGCTGGGACGTGCAGCGCTTCGCGTCCGAGCTCCTGCGGCTCGGCGAGCCGTTAGACATCGCCGGGGCTACCCCGCCGGAGACAGACCTGCCTCCCCCCTGCCGCGGAGCGACCTTCCCGGCCGGGGGCAGGAGGTTGGGGTGAGGGAAGGGGGATGCGGGACCCTTCCCCATCCCACGCGCGGAAGTTATTTTCGAGCAGCAAGTGTGCAGCACCGCCGACCTCCCCCTTCCCCCCCCTTCCCCCCCCGCCGCAGACCCGCGGGGGGCTGCACCGCGGCCGGCGCTCCGCCAGCCCGCTCGGGGCACCGGGACCGGGGGGAGCGGGCTGAGCGCCCTCCGCCACCCCCTTCCACCTCCCCCCGCAAGCGCTCCCCGCTACCCCCGGGGAGGAGGATGGGGGGGGGGGGGGGGGGGTGTGTGTGCGCAACGCCGCGCGGGGTGATGTAACGCGTCGCCCCGCGGTATTTTGGGGGGGGAGGGGGACGGGGACGGGACATGGTGGTAGGAATGGGAGTGGGGGTCGCCGAGCCCACACGTGCGCAGCGGGGGATGATGCCCCTCCCGGCCCCCCCGCCCGTCTCACCTGTCCGTACACCTGGATGGGCTCCGGCGGGCGCGGCGCAGCGCGGCGGCTCCGCGGGGTCTCGGCGGCGGGCGGCGGGGCGCGCAGCAGGGTGGCGGAACGGCCGCCCTTCTCCCCGCGGCCCCCCGCTGCCAGCAGCAGCAGCAGCAGGAGGGGCAGGAGGCGGTGGGGGAGCGGGGCGGCCCGGCGCGCCCCGCCGCTGCTCGGCGTCGCCATGTTCGTGCCGCCGGGGCCGAGCGGAGCCGGAGGAGCGGGGAGCCGCGCCGCCGCCCGGAGAGAATGTGCAATGGGCAGCCGCGCCGCGACTCCCGCATCCCGCCCCCGCCGCTCCGCTCCCCGCGGGGGATGCCCGGGAGCCCTCCCCGATGCGGGGCTCTGAAGGCTCCTCAGCGGACGCCCTGCGCTCCACCCCGGCGAACCGGAGCGGTAGAAAGTTAACTTGGTGTAAATGGCGCGGTGCTGGCTGGGAGGGGAAGCCCTCGTTAAATAATGGAAGAATCAATAAATGCCTCGCAGCTGCTTCTGTTTGGGAGGGTGGGGGGAATGATGGACAAGGCTTTTCTGCTGCCCCTTCTCTCCCACGTGTGCCCCCTACCCGGGACATGGCCTACAGCACCCAGTGCTGTCGGGTTGCTGCTGTGAGCATCCAGGCTGCGGTTTGGTAGGTGCAGGTGGGATCAGTGAGAAGTGATGGAGACCCCCAGAGCATCAGGCTGGGGCCAGCTGAGTGAGGGTCGAGTGAGGCAGCTGTGGGACAGGGAGGATGATGCTGTGAATTGCCAGTTGACAGACGAAGCCCATCTCCCTTCCATTGCATCAGTCAGCAACCTGTGGCTCCAGCCAGTGATCGACTGCTCTGACCACTTGTCTACTGGTTTGGGGATGTTTGGAATTAGGTGACAAAGGTGTGACCGCATACAGATCCCAGATGTGTGCTCTCTGTGAGCATTGCCCTGCCCCGTGTGTGCAATGGGAGGGATCACAGAATCACAGAATTGTAGGGGTTGGATGGGACCTCAAGAGATCATCAAGTCCAACTCCCTAAAATCTGCCATCAGGGTGGGCTCAGCAGCACACATGCTCCCCTCCCAGTGTACTGAACTCATCAATGGAATGTTTTGAGCCCAGTGAGTAGGGATAGAGACAGGAGAGCCGGTTGTCCTGCCATCACAGGTTTCAGAAGGTTTTAATCCCACCAGTGAACACAAGGAGGGGTAATCGACAGAGTGAGATCAGCTGGGTTTGTGGTTTAGAACCTTTCTAAGCCCTGTGCTGCTTGCTTCCATTGCTGGAGGTCCTGCTCTTTTCTCCCAGGCAGTTCCTAATCCCTGTGTCTGGTAGCTGCTGATGCAGAGCCATCCTCAGGAAGCTCTTTTAAGCATCTCTCGGCTTCTCGCAGCGATGTGGTTTTAAACATTGGTGTGAGGCTCCTTGCTGCAACTTGCTAAAGTTAAAAAGGAAAGAAGAACAGCGGGTGACAGCTTTGGTTTCCTGTAAGCGACGACTGAGGAGGTCCCTGCTGTCTATGTGTGCCGGGGAGATTATCTTGCAAGTCATGGGTAACGCCTCGTGTCGGGTTTTTGTGGAGCACTGCTGAAGAAAGCAGCTCTCCCAGAGATCCATCAGCCCCACGGGGAGCTGGGCTCCTCACCGGGGCGTGGGAAGAGGCTAGAGAGAAGCCAGGGACTCGCAGGTGGCGAGAGGGTGGGTTGGGTGTGAGGAGGAGCTGCCTCCACCTCTGGATGAGAAGAGGGAGGAGGTGTGGATGGATGTTGAAAGGAGAGAGGAAAAGGTGCAAATGATGTCACTTGTTACCGTGGCAGAGCCTCCCCGTGATGGTTCTGGAAGCCCTCCTTGCTGAGGGTGGGCATCTTCTCTGTCTTGTGTGCCCTTTGGACATTTCTAATGTCCAAATAAAGCATGTAGTGGTCCTGACTCTGTGTAGCATCGAGGAAATCAAGGTGCATGGGGTTCACCATCACCCTCCCAGCCCCCATTTCGCACTCTGAGGGACGTGACCATCCACTCGTGTGTGGAGCCAGGAAGGGTCCCCGTTCCCCCCATGGGATTCCCTGCCTGTCAGGTCATTTTGCAGGCGTGATGGAGCAGTAGCAGGGACCTCTTGGGCTGGTAAATGCTAACAGATGAATAGCTCTTTCTTTGTGGAGGGAAGCACGCGTCTCCCTTGCCAAGGTATTTTTTGTTCCTTGGAAAAAGAGCCCGTCTCCTGCCATAAAGGGGAGGGGGAACAGAGTGGAGTTTATTTTAAGGTACATCTGGATTTCATCAGCAGCAAAACTCCGAGAGCACAGGGAGGAGCCCCCGGACCCCTGGTTTTCCTCTCCTTCTCACCTTTCCCTGGCACAGCCCTGAAGGTCCCAGAGGATTTAGGGGACCATGGGGGCCAGTACAGCTGTCTCCCACAGACCCTCACAGCAAGAGCAGATAGAGGCCTTTAAAGGAAGCATTGGATGGTGCTGGAGTCGGGTCAGGGGGTAAAACAGCCCCCCCCACCATCCGAGTCCAATCTCAGCCCCGAGGCAGCAGAGAGCTCTGTGCACAGGGATGCTGAGGGAGAGAGCTCGCTGCTGTGGGGAGAAGGGCCGTGCATGTGGCTCGCTCCCAGAGTGAGTAAATCAGGGTGCATGTCAAGCAAGCAGGTGTCAGGGCAGGGCTGGCAGTTTGCCTGTGGTCTGGTCTGGGTTGTCTGGGAAGCTGTAAAGGTCCTTTGGGGACGATCCCGGTCTTTGGGTCGAGGCTCATCAGCTGGACTTGTGAGGGGGGGAGCGGGGAGGTCTGCGCCTCGGGTTTTGCAAGCAGATTAGTGAAAAAGAGTAATCTGGATTACAGCGTGGCTGGCAGAGAGGGCTCTTGCTCCCCGGCACCACAAAGTGTGGGTGGCCACCAGGCTCCCTGCGGGAACACATCCCTGACACCCCAGTCGAATGCTGGGAGAACAGGGTGAAGTCAAAAACCAGGGCCCACATTCCCTGTGTGTAGCAAGGTGGCCTCGATGGGGGTTTGGGGATGCTCAGCAGGATGATGGAGGTTTTAATTAATCTGCGCATAGCCCGAGGTAAAAGCTCAGTGCTTGAGATAGAGACACTGAAATGAGTCCTGTCTTTCCCAAGGGAGCAGTTTTCCAGGCAGATTGGCCTCTTTGTAGTCCCCAAAGCACATCAGTCTCCCCAAACACGGGTTGTGTCTGTCCTCAGAGGCAGGCAGCGCTGTGTGGGAAGGAGAGCCCCAAGGTCAATCCGATTCAGAAGGGCTGCAGGCCTGCCAAACAGGGCAGGAGGTCCTTCAGGAGGGTTCGTGGTATAGTCCTTCCTTACACAAGCAGCAGGCTCTAAGCGTGTCTCCTCCTTGCATCCAAAATTGGCAAGGGTCTGTCCGCAGACAGGGAGGTGTTCAGGCACCCCGAGGGCTGCCCAGCTCTGCGAGGCAGCTGGAGTTCTCCGAAGGGAAACAAAGGGGTGTCTCGGAGGGGATGTTCCCTGGGAGTCTGTCCCCAGCAGGACTGGGCATGTGTAATGCAGCAGTCACAACCCTCTCCTCTGTCTGCAGCCCCTCATGTGTAGCAAGAAACCTGCAGGAGCATTTGCAGAACCATAAAACAGATAGACAGACAGATAGGTGTGCACAGCTTAACACTGAGACCTGACTAAAGGTCCTTTCCAATTGAAACCAGTCTATGAAGCTATGAAGTTGGTTGGTTTGTTAGTTTACTATGTGTGTGTGTATATACTCATATGCATCCAGAAATGTGTATGGTTATTCACCCATCTAGGCAGGCTTCTAAATATGTCTCTCTTTATAAAAATACATATAACCGAAGTATTTTGTACAAATAGAAACAGATGCTTTTATTCACAATGCAAACAGAGATACAGGCAGATATCAGTTGTATAGATTTGTATATACAGACCTGCCTCGGGGCAGGGAGTGTAAATAATGTCTGTAACAAAGCCAAGGCTGCACGTACACAGGGATGTCGCTCTCCGTGTATCTCAGCCGAGGCCAAGGGCGCGATGGTCAGTGTGTGGGGGCTCCAGGGAGCCTCGGCAAGGGTTGTCTGGCCGCAGTCACGTCCCGGGAAGCATCGGGTCACACTCAGCATCCCCTTGCAAACTCAGACGTGGCCGGTCAGGACTGGCAGCCGCCCACCGAGGATGGCCATGCCTTTCTGGTGAGCTCTCTGGCAGATGCACTGTTTTCAGGGGTTAGGCCAGGGATGTGGAGCGAGGATGTGGAGCCAGGCGCAGCCCCTGCTGCAGAGAAGGTGCTGGCACAGGCATGTAGTGATGCGGGCAGGTTCATACAGAGCCATCCAGGAGACAAGAGCCAAAACCGGGCAGCAAAACTGCTCCGGTGTCTGGGCCCTGTGCTTTTGGGGCCACGAGGAGGAGGAGGAGGAAGGCTGGCTGCATAGGCGCTGCTCTGGCCACTGGTGTGATGTGAACAACACCTCCATCTTGTGGTAAAAACGTCACCGGGGTCCTAAATGTGGAACAGTGTCTGTCTGTTTGCAGCACGGTGCCTTCAGGCTGCAGAGGACGTGTCCCATCCAGCAGCCTTGGCATGAAGCATGTGACCAAGAGGTCCTTGGGCATTGTGGTGCCATAAACCCATCCCTCCGTCCGACGGGGACGTGTGGTGCCCCAGCTGTGATCAAGTAGGAGGAGGATCGTGGGAGGCTGCCACGGGGTCTCCTCACACCAGAGGCATCCGTAGGACATTCCCATCAGGCACTGGCTGCTGAGGGTCACTGCCAAGCACCCCACGGATCACAGGACAGGGTGCCCGCCCCCACTGTCGGTGGGGTGAGGTGCAGGCAGAGCAGAAGCCTGAGCTCACCCGGGCTGGAAGTGCGTAGAGGCTGAAGCACAGCTTGCAATAAAAACAAATAATGGTTTTGTCATGGCTACCCAGAGGCATCGAAGCTGCCTTGCCAGCCATCCCGCCCATGGCATGCGGCCAGTCACCAGGGATTCACCGTGGGCGTTTTTGGGAGGGCCCAGGTGCACGTCATCACCCACTATGGAGAGGCCATGGGGGCCAGCAGCCAGGCATCTTCCCTCTGCCCTTTGCCTTATCGGCACGAGGGGAGGGAGCCACACACATGTTCCCCACCGGAACAGTGTGGGCTAATCCTAGTGCAGGCATCGTCGGGGAGGAATGGGGTGCCCTGGTGGGCTTTGCACCACCTGGGGACTGAGGGTAAAGGGACCAGACAGCAGCCGAGTTGGCAACCGAGATTTATTGAGCGCAGGTCCCCACCGGAGGCGGGCGGACCGGGTTTCAGCAGGCATCACGCTGGACGTTGGGGGAAAGCTGGCCATCAACCCTCGGGCACCTGTCCCCCCTCCTAAACCCCCCATCCCATAAAATCCTTGGGGACCTTGAGGGACCCACAGGGCTCAATGTGCACCTCTGTCCCACAGGCATGCTGCTTACTGGATGTCCCCAAGTGAGACGAAGGAGGAGAGCAGGTTGAGCGCCGAGGAGTCCCACCACGTCTCCAGGCTGAGCCCCGGCTGTGTCGAGGAGCCGTGAGGAGGCCCCACACCATCTCCAAAAGGTAGGTGTTTGCGGCTTTTCCTCGCAAAACACAGCTCGAACCAAAACACGGCACAGCAAGCGCCTCCATCGACCCTTCGCGTCCTGCCAGACCCCGCGACGGCAACGACGAACCGGCAAGGAAGGTGCACAGTGTGGCCAGACCGAGACCCCGCCACGAGCCACGTTATCATCCCAGGATCGCTGCATCTGTGCCACGTTCTCAATGTAGTTCTGCCATGTACTTGTTCCTTTTGTAAGGCAGCAGCAGAGCAGTCCAGAAATGGCTCAGGGACCTTAGTGGAGACGTGGGGGCAGCCGGGAGGGGGAGGGACAGGGGCGAGCGCGGCAGGTCCATAATGCAGAGGCAGGCTGTAAACTCACCAGCCAGGCTGGACACTGCCAGTTTGGGAGTGGGGAGAGAGGGCAGGGGGGCTCACCAAGAATTGCCCTGTGCTGGTGGCGCTCTCGGGGGATAGGGGCTCTTTGTCCGCAGGAAAGTAGTCTGGAGCAGCCAGGGAAGAAGGGAACAAAAGGGGTCTGAGGAAGCTTGTCCTGGACAGGGGTCCGGCCGGGGGGCACGGCCCCTACTCGGTCTTGGTGGCCGGGGAGCCGTTGGGCACCCCTGGGCCTTTTTCTTGGAGCTTGCGCAAGTAGTCGTGGGGACCTTTGCCCTCGAAAGCTGTGGGGCTCTTGTAGGAGCCGCCGATCTTGTCCCAGAGGGTGAAGTACTGCCCGTAGTTGTAGTCAAAGTACAAGTGGTGGTCGGTGTGGTGGGCAGAGCCGTTGATGATGTGCCGCAGGAGGCGGGGGACGCGGTAGTCGCCATCGTGAATGGAGATGGTCCAGACATTGACGAAGATGTAGAGGCCCAAGTAGGTGATCTTGTGCAGGGGAAAGAGGAAGGGGTAGACGTGGTAGGGCAGGCTCTGCATGAAGCCGTCGACGGGGTGGAAAGCGTGGCTGGCGAAGGGTGTCGCGATCTTCCAGAGGTGATGGGGTTTATGGAAGCGCTGTGGGGAGAGGGCACAGTGTCGGTCTGAGGAGCAGGGTGGTGTGGGGTTCACCAGGGCCCGCTCCTTTTACCTTGTGGCTTCCCTGGCTGGGGTGGGACGTGTCACCCTGGAGCCATGGTCGGCCGCAAGGGCCCTCACTTCCCACCACACAATGAGGTGAGGCCAAGCCACCCAGCAGCCCTGGGGCAAGCACTCCCCGGCAGGAAGCCTATGGCCCAGAGCCTGCCATCCCATCCCATCCCATCCCATCCCATCCCATCCCATCCCATCCCATCCCATACCTTATAGAACAGTTTGTGGTGGAGACCACGGTGAATCCAGTAGATGCCCATGTCAGTGAAGAAGAGAAAGGACAGCATGCTCAGGAAGACGCCTGTCCAGCCTGGAGGGTGGGGGAAACAGGGACATTAGGAGAGGCGCCCGGAGACGCTGGGAGCCAGTGAGGATGGGAAGGGGGAGCTGGGGGATCTCAGGACCACGAGCCACGGACAAGACGGGCTCGAGGCAGGATGCGCCTGGCCAGCCTTCACGGGGCTTGTGCAAGGCAGACCATCATTAGGGAAAGTGGGGATGCACCCCCCATCCTGGGGAAGCCCAGGAGGCAGCAGAGGTGCAGCTTACCATACGGGGAGTCCTCGATGTTGTCGTAGAGCTTGCTGTAGCCCCGCACCTCAGCAAAGAACAAGGCGACGGTGGGCACACTGATCCAGGGGAGGGAGCGCAGCGCGTAGGCGATCTCCCGACGCACCTGGTTCTGTGGGTGGGGGGAAGAGCGGGGTCAGGGGGGAGAGGAGGGCTTGCCAGGGGCCGAGTGGAGGCCAGAGAGGCCTGACATCCCATCCTGCACAAGATGGGGAGTGTTGTGCCACCCATCCGGGGACAGCTGTGTCTAGGGGGAGCCCAGCACAGGCACTGGGTCTCATATGGTGCACGAGCAGTGTTTGTTCGAGGTGGGGGACGAGCAAGGCCCCCCACAGGCAGGTCCACAAGGGCAGAGAGCCCCTGTCTGTCATCATGGGTCAGGCTTGAGGATTGCCACGGCTCGGACCGCCGTCAGCCAGGGTTCTCCCTGTGTGAGGGGTGGCTGGGCACAGGCAGACAGCAAGGGGGAGGCCAGCAGCACCGGGCCCAGGTGAGGGGGGGCAGTGTGGGGTGTACCCACCTCTAGGAACTGGGGATGTTTCTTGAGGTTGTGGTCGAAGATGAAGTAGTAGCTGAGGGTGCCAAAGAGCAGGTAGAGGACCAGTGCTCCCAGGTTGGTGATGACGAAGAGGCTGAGGAGCTGGCGGCAGGGCTCGCCTTCGTGCCAGCCGGCGGGGTACACGTAGGGTGTCAGCAGGTGCCGGTCGGCGGCATCCAGCACCAGATCCATGGTGGCTCCTGCGGGAAAGAGACCCGGTCGGTGGGACCGGGTATGGGCCTTCCCCAGCTCCATCCCCCCACTGCTCCATCCCGTCCCGCCTCCCCCAGCTGCTCTGCCCCGGTCCCCAAGACCGTAGCGGCCCATCCCGAGCGGCAGAGTTCAGGCGCTGGCCGGGGACCGACCCGACCGTCCGGGTCCGGGGTCAGCGTGGTGGCCCCGTGGGGCGCACAGCGGCGGGGGAAGGTGGGGGGGGCGGCCCCGTTTCCGTCGCGTCGGGCTGCGGGCGAGGGACCGGGCGGCAGCGGGGGGCCGGGGACCCCGCAGGCAGCCGTCTCGGCAGGCCGGGAGCCGCGGCCCGGGTCTGCCTCCCACGGGGCGATTCGGGGACCGGGCAGGCACGGCGCGGGGTGGGGGGTGCGGCGCGGTCCGGGGTGCAGGCGCGTTTCTCCCACGCAGCCCCGACACGGGGGTGGCGGAAGCCGCGGGAGACGCCGCGGGCTCGGGGCCGCGCAGGGGAGCCGTACCCGCGGGTGGGCGAGCGGGGGCCGCCGGTCAATCCATCCCCACTCCCCCCCAAACCCACACCCCCCCTCCCGCACCCCCTCCCCGCACCCGCGCCCCCCGTACCTGCCAGCGGGTCCCGGCGCGGCGGTGGGCGGGGCGGGGGCGGCGCCGCTCGGTAGCGCCACGCGACGTCACCGCCGGCGCGGCTCTCGCCACCGGGGGCGGGGCTCGGGGACAGCGTCGCGTCCGCGGGGGCAGCGCCCGGGGCCGCGGGGCGGAGCGGGGCCCGCGGGGCGGGGGCCGGAGCGGGGGCGTGGGGCGGTGGCTGAGGGACCCGTCCCCGCCGGCTGCCGGGACGGGCTGCGCCGGCGCCGGGTGTCTTCCCGGGTACCGGCAGCCGCGCAGCCGCTGTCGCTTAAGGGGGCGTGTGCGTGGGAGGGAGGGGGGGGGGGGGCAAACGGGGCGGGGGGGGATGGAGTACGGGAGGGCAGAGGAAACGAATAAACAGACGCTGCGGGTTGCTATAAGGCCGGTTTACTGGGACGGGGGAGGGACAACGGCCACGGGAGCGTACAGCGAAACAGACGGAGCCGGAGATGCTCTGGTCGCACCGAACCGCACAGCTCGGAGCCGTCCCCAAAACCGCGCGTCCCGGAGCCGCCCCTGCCCGCTGTCCCCCATTAGGCTGAGCAGGATGACATTGGCGTGAAAGACCCTCTCTGGCCAGCGTGTCACTGGTCAGGGCTGTGTCCCGTCCCAGTTTAGCAGGCGCCCTCCCACCTTCTCCTTGGACTCTGGCTGTGACAGTGGGTTGTGATAGGTCTGGCCATAAGGGCCCTGCTGGCCCCATAGTCTGTTAGAGCAGGGGTTCAGGATTAGCCCTGTAGGTCCTTGTGGTGGAGGGGGCCAGCTGTGTGTGCCCTAGAGAGCAGCCTGGCAGTCGCAGGTAGCTTGTGTGTGTCGGGAGAGGCCAGGACAGGGTGAAGCTCAACGTGATGCAGGGCTGGAAAGCGCGTGGTCAGGGTATGGAACGAGGACCGGAGGAAGGAAGGGTTACTTAGCGGGGGCCGGCCGTGCCCGGCTCGGCTCCAGCACCTGGACAGCTCCCGCGGGCAGCCAGACCCGGCCCGGGGCCCGCCCCATCCAAAGTCCAGCACGGATAAGAAAGACAAAAGGACGGACAGACACGCTTATATGTGACACCCCCACCCCATCCCGGCACCTGGCAACCCTCGCTCACCACCCCTCCTGAGGAACCCTCTCCCATCCTGGCATCCTCCCGGCCCCTCCTCATCCCCATCCTCAGCACCATGGCACAGGACCACGCTGATACGAAGGATTACAACACTTTTTATTCCCACGCAGCCATTTCACAGAGTACAAACACAAGACAAGACACCAACACGGACAGTGCCCCCCCCCGCACCCACCGGCACCCCAAGGCCGCTCTCGCCTCTCCTGCCGAGCGGCCTGAGGCTGCTGCGCCCCTACAGACCCCCACCCTGCTCTTGCCCTCCAAAAACTTGACCCACTGCACAAACAGGAGATGGAATGCCATCCCTCCTTCCTCTGGCTCTTGCTTCTTCCCCCTGGAAAGCACCTCTTTTCAAACACCGGGACCAGCCTCTCACCGCTGCGGTGCACAGAGGGGCTTCCCAGACCCCCTGGTCGGGAATGAGCCCTGCCCTAGGCTGCATGTCTCCACACCACCTCTGCCACGAAGAGCTGGGGGACTGACGTGCTCCTGAGGCATCACAACATCCCCTGCCGCTGCCACACCGCCCTGGCCCGCCGCACACGCCGTGAGACCTTACCTCTGGCTGAGTCCGTGCGCTCGCAAGATGACGAGGGCGGCTCCCGTGTACCGTGGAGACCCACGGCTGCCTGTGTGAGGGGACGGCCCGTGCTACCAACGGGGGTGCGGGCTGCCTGCGGTGTGTGCTACAAAGAAAAGCCTGGCAAAAGCTGCAAAAAACACCCTTTCAAAATCCCCCTCCAATTCCCACATTGATGCTGGAAACCTGCAAAAAACACCCCCCCCCGTCCCCGAGTCCCACATCGATGGCAGCAAACATGCAGCTCTTCCTTGCTGTCACCAGCCCTGCCACATGCCAGCTTTGTGCCTGGGTCCACATCTGATCTCTCTTTCTCTAGGTTGAGTCCGTCTCTTGTCTCCATGCAGCAGGATGGGTCGGCAGCAGCGTGGCCGCTATGGGGGTGCTGTCTCCTACCCTACAAAGACTCGGGCTGACGTGAGAACAGTACTTGGCTGGCCGGCAGAGCCGTGCCTACGAGGTCAGGTCCCGCGGAGCTGCGCGCAGCCACAGCCACAGCTGGGATGCTGCCAGAAGGGTCGCTTGGGCACGGTGTTCCCCTGAAGAGCTGGAGGCTGCTGGTACAAGAAGATCCAGGTGAGCTGACACCATCCACCAGGCCTCTCAATCCCCTGGGAACAGCATGCGCCCTGCTCCCCACCCTCTGCTTCCCTCCTATCTATCCGTGACATGCTGCACTTTCCGGGCTCGTACCCCACCCCACTTGCTCCTGCAGCCCCTCAGCTCGGGCACCAAAGCCTCCTGCCACACCAGCCTCGGCTGCCAGTCACACCCCCATAGCCGGTACTTGCCCCTGCAGCTCTTGCCGTCCCCTTGCAGTGTCCCCGTCACACAGCTGCACAGGGGCCCGTCCGCCCGGCTCGTGCAGATCTGCTCGCAGCCTCCGTTGTCCTCGCACCAGTCCGATCCTGGGCACAAAGAGCCAAGGAGAACACCCGAGCCATACTCCCTGCCCCCAAGCCCCTGACCCAAGAACCATGCTCCCCTGCTCCTGGTTCTACCAACGGGGCCCACTTACGCTTCCTCCTAATGGGTCCCACCGAGATGATCTGCTCCTTGGCCTCCTCAGCGAAGGCGCTGGCCATCCTTGTGTGCTGAGGGCAGTTCTACATGGAGATAAACACCCCCTCTGTCACTCTCGGCCCTTGCCTGGGCCACTGTCACACCCTGCAGGCCAGCCCGGCTCCTGAAGGGACCCCAGCTTCACCCCTGTGCAACCAGGCTCGGAGAGGTTGGGGCCCGAGGTGACCTGCCTGTGGAGGGGCTCTCCTCCCAATGCCCAGAGGGATGTGCAAGCCCCTGGGGCTGTAGCTCTGCCCACCTCTCTTACACCAGGGCAAGGGGGCTCTGCCGGAGCCCTGCTGAGCAAGCACCCCATCCCTGGGCATGTGCCCCACTTACTATTTTGCACGAGTATTTCTCCGAGTCGCAGAGTGAGACGGCGCAGTGCAGGTGAACTTCATCGTAATCCCCGATGAACTTGAAGACGGTGACGTGGAAGCGGCACGTTAACGACACCCCGTTCTCCTCTATGCCGATGGTGTTGTCCTTCATGTTTTGGCACCTGTGTGAAGCACCCATGCTCACCTTGGCCCTCCCACCATCGAGACCCTCCCTCAAGGAATGCCGCTCGCCCAGGGGTCCTGTGGCAGTGGGCTTCGGCATTCCCCGCCCTTTCCAGACCTCAGTCTACGTCTCTCTGACCAAGAGGTGCCACACTTTGGCCGCCCCCATGGCCCCTCCCAGTGCCCGCCCCAGCAGACACAGTGAACAAGCCAACGGGCCGCCCAGCCTGTGGTCACTCACCCTCCCTCGATGATGAAGTAGCGCAGCTTGTCGTTGCTGTCCCGTGACGGCGTCGCGTAGCACTTGTTCAGCATCAGGATCAAGTGGTTGGAATCAGCCCCAACGACAAAGACGCCCACGTAGAGCACGTCCCGGGTGGTGAGCACGACCTCACCCTGACGGTAGGGGTGCTTGTAGGAGGAGTTCTTGTAAAGGGCCATCTTGGTTGTGAAGCTCCCCTCCTGCGTCGGCACCGTCAGGTTAATCACGCTAACGATGCCGGAAAACAAACCAAGAAAGCTCAGACAGGGGAAAGGCTGGAAGCCCCTGACTTGGAGACTTGCTTTCTGTCTCACCCTCGGCCCACGCTGCAAGCTCAGGGGCCACACAGCTTGCCCCATCTCCTACCTGAGCATCGGCCGCACCACCGAATCCAGGGAGATCTTGATGTCCAGCTCATAGGCACAGGAAAACTCCACGTTGATGGTCCGGTCCCGGGTGATGACGTTGCCCGTGTTGTTTGCGCTCTCGATCCACACTGTGTTTTTGTACACTATGTGTGTGCTGTTCGACTGCCAAAGGAACACATGGGGCTTGAGACCAGCCATCTCAGTTTCCCTACTCCAAATGAATGCCTTGGCCCCCTAAATGAGCTGCTGGACACCGAGGGCCCTGCCTCAGCCTCTCAACTGCTCCTCTGCCTCCTCCTGCATCCTCTGTACCAGGACACAAGGCACCAGGTGGCTTTTGGGTACCTTTCACTCCATCGAGCTGCCTCCCAAAGGTGCGCTCCCCCCTACCCTGGCTCGTCTCCGCCTTGAGTTCATGTGAATGAAAAAGACACTGGAGCCAAATAGCCCAGCCTTCGCTCCTGGCCCTACGTGCCCTGGCATACCTGCACCAAGTTGCCACAGTTGCCCTTGGTGTTGTTGATCTGGAAAGAGATGAAGTCCTCCCCTTCGATGCCGGGGCAGTGGCGGTCGTTGACCCGCACCCCCTCGCGCTCAAAGCCCAGCTGGAACAGCTTGCACTTCGAGATGGACACCTCCATTTGGGCAGCTTTGCAGGTCACCTCTGCGTCGATGATGTCATGGGTAGCTAGAGGAGACAATGAGACAGCCTCAGATTGCCACAAGCGGCATCACGGGCCTGGGCCAGTGACCCACCCAGCCTTTCCCCCTGCCACTGCCAGAAAACAGGCCGGGATCGGCTCCCACGGCATGCCCTGCCCGTCCGACAGAGCGTTCCAGAACCAGAGACACCCACAGCGCATGCTCCAGGAAAACCTCCTCCCCGCTCCCACCCTGAACCATGCATGGTTGCTCAGTGCCGACCTGGCAGCCCAGACCAGGGGACTCACTGTTCCCGTAGGGCGGGGGCTCGATGCAGCCGCACAGCTCCCCACCGTTGTCCAGCTCGCAGGTGCGGTTGGGGCAGTCGGCGCCCACACACGGATCTTCCACCACTCCTGCTAAACAGCACAAGACGGAGCACGAACATGCTCTTTATCCTCAGGCGGCAGTGGAATGGATGCTTCCCACTGCCACCTCCTGCTCCCACCCCACCGGCACCTTTCCCCCCGCCCCAGTTGCGGTCCCAGCGGGACGTGGCTCCCCTCTGCCCAGACAGCCCCTGGCTCTCTTACAGCAATTCTCCTTCTCAATCCACTCAGTGCCCAGGATGCCGAAGGTGCGGCAGGCTTCTCCGTAGGCAGCCAGCGAGCCGCACAGCTGGACCTTCTTGTGGTTGTAGCAGCCATCCAGAAAGCAGGACTCATAAAAGGGCAGGGGGTCCAGCAGGCCGTAGCAGGGCTGGAAGAAGCCTTTCATGTCCGTCAGCTTCAGGCAGTAGCTGTCGCTCTGCAGCTCCTGGATCTGGACGTTGTCGCAGGAGGCGGCGTACTGCGAGTACTGCAGCTCGTTGCAGCTGTGGGCACCGGACACGTCGCGGGGGCTCCTGTCGTGGCAGACCCCGCTCCCGCTCCCGCCCGGCGGGGAAGGGCTGTCTGAGCGCTCACCTCTTCTGCATGCCATTGGTCTTCCAGCTCTGTGCCAGCACCACGCTGCTGACCGCCGGCTTCCCCCGCAGCGTCGCATAGTCGTCCGTCCGGTCGCCGTTGAAGTTGCCGCAGAGGCCGCACACCTTGTTCTGCAGCCGCTCCCCGATGGTGATTTTGATGACGTTGAAGCCGTTGTAGCGGATCTGGATGTCGGGGCTGGAGTCGATGACCAGGAAGCCCTCATGGCTGAAGATCTTAGTGGAAAGCCCGGTGACGAAGGGGATGCTCACGTGGCTGCCATTCACCTGGCATGGGAGAGGACAGAAGGCTGACGTCCCTCCCATCCCCTCTGCCTACAGATATGAGCGCAAGCTGCTCACAAAGCGCTCCACGACCCCCCCTGTCCGATACCCTGCCTTGTCTTCACAGGGCCCAGGATCCTCCTTCTCTTCCCCTCCTGACACATCCCTCTGAGCTGTGTCCCTTGAGTGCCTGTGCGAGGCTGCATCGCAAAGGGCAGCTACTCATGTGCTGAGGCTGTAGCCTGGGACTCATGGTGCACCAGTAAAGGCCACGGCCAACACACTCCAGAGACAGAGTGACAGCACAGCCACAGCCAGCCCTCCGCATCCCTCCATTCGAAAGGAGGGCCTCCCACCCGTACCAGCACCAAGCTGATGGGTACTCGATGGCAAACGCTTGGGCTATGGGTGGCACCTGGCCTCCCACCAGCCCTTTTATCCTAGCTGGTCTCCCTCTGAGACATGATAGCTGCATCCCACATGGTGATAGAGCCCCACCTCAACCAGCATACAAAGCCACCAACAGCTCTGCTTGGGAGCTGGTCCCCTGCCTTGTGGTCTGCAGCACCGCTCTAGATGGGGCGGATGCCTCTGACAACGAGCTGGTACCTTGACTGTGTTCCTGTCACTGATGAGGATCTGCTCCTCGTTGATGTAAAAGTAGACAGGAGAGATGATGGTGAGGTTGGGTGAGGACCACTTGTCAAAGTTGATGATGAGCTGGAAGGAGAAGTCGGGCAGCTTCTGGCAGATGGTAGAGAGGACAAAGGCGCAGTTGGCAGGGAAGCGGAGGAAGGCCCCGTCGAAGGTGCGGAAGACGCCGCCGCCCGCGGCCAGGCAGAAGGAGCTCCGGGTGCTGAAGCAGCCGCGGACGCCGTTGCGCAGGGCGCACTCCTCGTCAGACTTGCAGTGCCGCGGGTCGCACTGGATGAGGTTTCGCCGAAAGCAGCGGCACCGTCGGGTGCAGTCCCCATTCCAGAAGAGCTGCTTGGGCTACAAGAGGGATCTGTCATGGACTGGGAGTGTGGGGGTCCCCCCCCTACCTTCTGCAGAACCTCAGGCCAAGGTTTCTGCCCCTCTGCCGCACAGCAAGCTGGAGCAGACAACGAGGAGGGAGCAAAAGGCACAAAGACCCTGCTTGCAGCTTGCGCCCACCTCGCCACATCTCTGTTACCCATGGGCAGGGGGAAACTGCTCGTTTCACTTGCCCCCACATCCTCCCTCACCTCTCAAGCATGCGCAGAACACACAGCGTGCCAAGTACCACCCCAACCCCTTTCTCACACCCTGCCAGCTGCCAACCTGTCCTCTGAGGCCCCTGCACAACAGCACCATGAGACCCGTGACGAGATGCCACCCGGGAATGTCAGCACGAGAGTGGGAGAAAGGCCAACAGAAAGATGTGACTGGTGTACCTCGTAGTATTTGCCATCAGAATAGCAGCCACAGTTGTGGGGGAGAATGCAGCTCTTGCCATTGAGCACATAGCCGGGGTCGCACTGGCAGCCCTCCACACAGTAGTGGCTGCAGTCACTCTTCAGCCGGATGGCAGCACATCGGGGCTGGCACAGGGACACGCAGCTCTCATAGTGGCTGTTGGGGGGACAGCTGACGGCTACAGTGGAACACAACAGATACAAGTTAGTGCCCTGGACAAAACCAAGTCATCTCTGGCCACACGTAGGGCCATCGTCCCTGCTGCTCGTGTCCCCGGGGAGGGGAAGTCTGCACTGCCCCAGGACCTCCGTATGGGGCCCCTGCCCTCTCTATGTAGGGACACCCTTCAGGGAATGTGGCTTCATTGGTCCACTGGAGCATGAAGTCTGTGAGGGTTGC
This sequence comes from Gallinula chloropus, assembly GCF_964237585.1. Lineage (NCBI taxonomy): Eukaryota > Metazoa > Chordata > Aves > Gruiformes > Rallidae > Gallinula > Gallinula chloropus. Next base: position 1,532,186 of record NC_140109.1, on the reverse strand, counting down.
TGTGCATGCCACCTCTCCCAGCAGCTTGCCAGGAACCGTTTTGGAGCCAGCGCATGGAGAGCCAGCTGGCAGCCTCACCGCCCTCGCCCCATGAGAGCAGCACCTTCTGAGCCATGAGTTTGCTCGTTAGGAGAAGAAATGATGTGAATTTAATTTCCAGTCTTGTTAGAAAAGACAATTACTTGCCATTTGATTTGCCAGATAGATTGTCTGCCAGTGAGGCATGCAGCCCCCATCCTCGGGAGCTGAATCGAGCATCGCATCGTTATCTTATTGACATGAGTGTGAGGCTTCATTAGAGCAAACATGGATTCCTGGCTTGGTGGCTGGCTAACCCCATTCCTCCTTGACAACGGTAGAACATCTGATACCTTCTGACCTCCAGGCTTCCCTCTTTTTATCCTGGCTCCTGCTACACCACATAGCAACTCCGAGAGGCCATGGCACCCCAGACCCAATCCCACCCTGCCCCTGCAGCTGGCAAGGGTGGGAGGGATCAGCTGTGGGGCTGTCAGCCTCCCCAGCATCCCCCCATTCCAAAGACTGGTCGGTCTGTTGCACTCAGAGATGACTCCGTGCACACCTACACCACCCCACTTTAGCTCAGTGCTCCATGTACCACTCCTTATCTGGCAGGGAAGGAGGGGATCCCCAGGGTCACCCCTGGCCACTGGCAGTGTGGACCTGGGATGTGCCAAGGCCAAAGGTGTGCAGATAGTGGGCACCTGCTGGCGTTCAGCCTGGCTCTCTGCTATCTCTTTGTGGTGTGAGCTCAGGCAAGTGCTATGGCTACTTTGGACTGCCCCAGGAAGAGCTGCTGGGGAAGAAGGGGCCCGGAGGCAGGGCAGCACTTACAGCATGAGGTGAAGTTCCTCCAGCCCGTAATGGCAATGCCCTGCGTTTGGCATGTGCTGGCATAATTCTGCAGCCAGCTGCAGGCTGTCTGCATGGCTCCGCCGTCGACGCAGGTGTCAAAGAGGCAGTTCTTGTAGAAGAAACCAGGGCTGATCTTGCTGTGGCACTTGGCAAAGACGCCGCTTTGGCTCGGGATGAGGCTGCAGAGCTGCTGGGGTTTCCAGAAGCCTTCCACCTTCCCGCAGGCGGGGCAGCGGTCGCCACAGCCCACGCGACAGAACGCATCTCGCTTTGCCCAGCTCTGGACAAATTCGCCAACGCTGGCAGCTGGCAGACCACCTGCCACTGCCAGGTCGTCCTCGGGGTTGCCATTGTAGCGGCCGCAGAGACCGTAGGTCAGGTTCTGGAAGCTGCGTGGGACAGTGACAGAGAGGAAGGTCTTCCAGTCGTACACCACCTTCAGCCCAAAGTCAGTCTCGACCACGATGTGAAAGCCAAAGGCAAAGATGTTCACTTTGCCCTGGCCCAGCTTCAGGGGCAGGTAGAGCCGCTCATCGTTGACCTGCGGGGAGGGAAACAAGATGCATTGTGAGTGGTGCTGGGGATCACAGCTGCTGGGGAAAGATGCAAAGAGGGGCATGCTTGGTGCTCCCGGAGAGCGATCCCTGCTGGCCTCGCCTCTGTGGCCAAAACAGGGTAGCCAAAACCAAAGCTCCCCTCTAAACCAGCACCTGGGGATGCCCTAGGGACAAGCCTGGGTGCACACACCTCCCAGCCCCTGGAAAACTTCGCAAGCTGTGAGGCCTCATGTCTAGGGCTACACTCTGCACACAGGGAGCCATGGCAAGGAGAAAGAAAACCCATCCCTTGGGGCCCCTCACTCACCAGCACGGTATATTTGTAGGCACGGTGGATGACGATGTTGTAATTGAAGACCTCCACTTCAACTTGTTTCACCCACAGGGCCAGAGAGGTGTCCCGATCCTCGTTCTTGGCCGTGACAGTGAACGAAGGGAAAGTGTCCGAGCGCTCTGCCCTGGGCCGGGCGATCGTGGTGCACAGGACCAACGCGCAGCTGCTCTGGAAGTCAAAGGAGTAGCCGTCGAAAGTCAGGTAGTGCCCGTAGCCGGAGACGATGCAGGAGGCGTCAGTGCGGACGTGGCAGTAGTAGAGGCCGTTCTCATCCAGGCAGTACTCATCGTCCTTGCAGGAGACATTCTCGCAGTACACGCTGTTGTCAGAGCCGTTGCAGTAGCAGAGGAAGTGGCAGGAGATGTCCATCCAAAAGGTCTGGTTGGTGGCCAGCTGGCGCCCTTCGAAGTTGCAGCCGCACTCGCCGCGGGGAACGCACTGGGTGCCACGGAGGGCGAAGCCCTCGTCACACTGGCAGCCCTCCGAGCACGTGTCTGCGCAGACAGGGCCTGTGGCCAGGGTCTCGCAGGTCTCCACGCAGCTCATGCACTCCTCGAAGTGGCTGTTCTCCGGGCAGGAGAGAGCTGTGGGGATGAAAAAGATGAAGCACGTGAGTGCCTGGCTCCAGTGGAAACACAGCCAAAGGGGAAGCAGTGCCAGCACCCTGCCCATCATCAGCTCATCCCATCCCCTGGGCAACCCCTTCTCTTGGATAGCTCCCTCCTGGCATCACAGCCTGTCCTGCGAGGTGCCAAACGACACCTCCTCCCACCATTTCAGAAGGTAAAAGGCCGGGGCTGCCAGACAGGCACTGCCTTCAAACCCCTGCAGCCATGGTGGGGGCTGCTTCTGCGCCGGGGATTTGTCACCTTAACTTCTGAATTAGGAATGTTTTCCATTCTACAGCACCTTTATAGCCACAGCTAAAACAAGTGTCATTCCAGTTATCCTCTGGTGGTGGCGCACAGCACCGTCAGACACCATCCGCAGCTCCAAGCACTCCTACACCGGATCACAACACTGCTGCCACCTCCTGAAATGCCACCCGGAAGCCACTTCACCGGGAACTCTGTCTCTGCCCACACAAGCACTGCTTTGGAACTACCCTTGGCGTGCGGGCAGCGCTGCATCGCCTTTGGGCTTGGGAGTCGCTGCATTCCTACTGCAATTCCCCTTCCATACGCTATGCAGAGGAGCCCTGCGTTGGAACCGGCTCCCCCTCGCAGCAGAGAAGCTCTCCTGGGAATAGATCTTTGGATGGCAAGGCTGATCTTTGGTCGACCAGCTGGGAAGGGGGTAGGAAAATCATGTCGGTTTACAGGCATTTAGGTGCCTCTCCCCGCCCCTTTTTCTGACTTGGGACACTCAACGCTGCCTGTAACACTGCTGGATCAGGGCATCCCTCCCAAACAGCCCTTCTGCTATTAAGCATCTTCCACCTTGGGCCCAGAGGAGCACCCTGTGGCTAAGGAGTTACCCACCAGACACAAGAGAGGAGGGGAGGGAAAGAGAGCCTGTACTTCTTGGCATCCTGTAGGAAAAGCCACTTTACCTCCACAGACCCACAAGCTTCCAACAAAAAGATTCTGCCCAAGGTCAGTGGGGCCTGAACCCCTTCTCCCCACCTTAAAAGGCACGTAAAAGCTTTGGTGGACTCACGACAAAAGCCATGGCTCCTCCACTGGCCAACATCCACCTCGGCGTTTTTACAGGCGCTGGCGTAGCGCGCCACCGAGTCACACAGCTCCGAACGGTTGCCCCCGCTCTGGCACAGGCGGAAGAGGCACGTCCTGTAGTAGGCTGAGACGTTGACCACGCTGTGGCACTCCAAGAAGGAGCTGTTGGTGGGGTCATTGATGATGCCGCAGTTGGAGCGGCTCCTGTAGGACTTGAGCAGCTCCGAGTCGTTGTGGCAAGCCTTGAGGAGGTCCCCGCACTCCCCGTTGCAGATCTCATCAAACGTGGTCCAGCTCTCCAGGAAGAGCTCCAGGTTGTCCGTGCACTTGCCTTTGGGCAAGCAGAACTCATCGCTGGCGTTGCCGTTGAAGAAGCCGCACAGGCCCCCGGTGCAGTTGAAGTAGACAGTGGAGAGGCGGATCTCCAGGAGGCCTGAGTCGTAGTAGCTGATGGCCAGGAGCCCCTCTGACTCCATCACGGTCCTGTTGTCGTTGCGGTAAATCTCCAGGCGGCCAGAAGGGTGGAAATAGGGCAGCTCCACGTCATAACCGTTCACCTACAAGTTACAGGCAGATCAGGACACGTCAAGGAGGGTGATGTGACTTCATGTGGTCATTTCCCATCTGCCAGCCCACCCCCCACGCCAGGTACACTAAACTCTTCCTGACCTGGACCCACCCTCCAAGGCCTGGTGCCTCCTTCAAGTGGTTTCCTTGTATTTTTGCCCTGCAAAGCATGCCTCTCCAGAGGAAAAACTGGTTGCAGGAGACAACCTCCATGTTGGGAGGTCTCCAGAGCCGACTCAGCAAGCAAATGGGAGCAACAGTGCTGTAACCACAACTTTGTGGGTAGCTAACGGGCCTCTGCACAGTGATGGCCCACACAGGCTTCCTTCAAGTGCCTCAACTCAAGGAGTTGGTCCAGGGTGGGAGCCCCACCAGTCCTTCTCTGAAGGGACATTGGATACTGTGTGAGCTGTCACCACCTGTCCCGGCCCTGGGGTGGACTACCATCATGGCGGCACCTTTACCTTGATCTCTGACAAGCTGGTGCCTCCGATCTTCACCTCTTGGCCAACAGCCTGGATCCGCACAACACGCGGCCCGTTGGGAGCAGCTCCGGGCTTCTTCTGGCTGATGTCCACCTCAATGAAGTCTGGTCTCTCTGGGCAGGTTTTGAGCAGGGTGTAGGAGTGCTCCAGCGGATAGGGGAAGGCGACACCATCAAACGTCTGCAGCACCTGGTTCTGCCCCACCAAACACAGACTCTCCCTCTTGGGGTAGCAGCCCCGGTAGCCGTTCTCAATGGCGCAGACCTCTCCTTCGGGACAGGTGGTGTTAAAGCACTTGGCCTCCCCACCATCCTCGCACTGGCACTCCACTGTGCAGTCTGCTGCAGCCCAGAAAGACTCCCCGATGGCGTAGTACCGGCCGCCCACATCGCAGCCGCACTTCTGGACGGGGACGCAGCGGTCCGTGCTGAGGACGTAGCCCTCGTCGCACTCGCAGCCCTCGACACACGGGGACTCGCAGGCCAGCGGGGCCGTGAGATCCGAGCACGTGGCGGGGCAGCTGCTGGCACACACTGAGTAGTGGCTGAACTCTGGGCAATGCACGGCCATCGCTGTGGGTGTGGAGGGGAGACAAACAACAGGGAACCATGTTACTGCTCTGTTCGGGGCTGGTTCCCTCTTTCCCAATACCCACAGCAGACACAACGCAGGGTGACCCTGCCTGATGGTAGAATTGCTCCCCCCCCCCCAATTCCTTTCCCCAGCCGTTCCTCTCATGCAAGTGATATCACATGGAACCGCTCACAGCTATTTAATGCCACAAGCAAAGAGGGCAGCCTGAGAAGTGTGCTGCCAGCTGGTCTCCATTCCAGTCCAGCTTCTCTCTCTCATCACTACTGCCTGCAGAGCATCCGCCCTTTTGCTCATGCTGCCCTTTTGCTGGCACGAGAGCCTGATGCGGTGGAGAGGAGGAACCAACCGGCTCTCACCCAACTCCCTCTGCCTCGCATGACTCCCTCCCCCAGGTTTCTTCCCCATCACCTGCCAGGCACAGGAGCAGACCCCTGAACACGTTCCCCACCTCCCAAGGGGAAAGGGCCTGTCCAGATCCCGCAAAAAACTTACCACATCCCGTCTGGCTGCGCCACTCTCCCACCGAGATGCCCAGGGCCTGGCACACGGCGGCGTACGCCTGGATGGCTTGGCACAGGCCCGTGCCGTTATCCCGCGCGCTGCAGAGATCGTAGACGCAGCTGTGGACGAAGGCGGTGGGGTCCACCACGGCCCCGCACTCCCACAGCGGCCCGCCCGTTTTGTTGATGAAGCCGCAGTATTCGGAGGTGAAGTAGAGCGACTCGGTGGCGGCGTCGCAGAAGGTGCAGTTGTCCAGGCAGCCGTGTGAGCATTTCCGCTCGGGGTGCGGCACTCGCCAGCTCTCGCCCAGGTCCGGCACGGACGAGGCCAACCTCCCGTCGGAGCGGAGGGTATCGTCCTCGGGGTCTTTATTGTAATTCCCACACAGACCACACGTGGCGTTGATGTACGTGCCTGGAACGGAGACGGAGGCGTAGTGTTGTCCGTCGTAGGTCACTAGCAGGCCAAAGTCGGTCTCCAGGGCTGTGGACAAGCCGCTTTGGTAGACTTTTATGGCACCCAGTTCCAGGGAGACAGGTAGCGACACCACCAAGTCATCCACCTGCAGGAACGACACCAGACATCTGAGCTGGCATGCAAAACAGCGGAGCTCACATACCAGGACACAGACAGGAGCTGTACAGCCCTGTTACAGAGTTCCCGGGTTAGGCATGTGTGAGGAAGGACAGCATTTGCCACCACGCCCCTTGTGACACACAGGTCTCTGACACATCATCCCATGCTACCAGGGCTGCTGTTGTGGGCTTGCTGCCACCCTGGAGGCGCTGACCCAACAAGTTCTCCCCTTCCAGGGGTGCTCTTACCTTTGCTTTCCCAAAGCTCCCCTTGGGGAGGACGATCTTGTGCGAGTAGACCTCTACAAAAATATCCCTCAGCCAGGAGACGGAGGAGCCGCCTCGGTTCTCGTTCTTGGCCTCCACGTTGAAGTAGGGCAGCTGGGAGCCTGGCCAGCACTGCCTGGCGAGGAGGTAGGCGCAGGAACCCTGGAAGTGAAAGAGGAAGCCGTCGAAGGTGTGGTAATGTGGATCTCCGAACACCACGCAGGTGCTGCTCTCCACTGGCACGCACTGGAAGAACTTGGTCTTCAGCTCGCACGCTTCAAAGGGCCCACAAGCCATCTCCTGGCAGAAGATCTCATTGTTGAAGTCCAGGCAGCGGCACTTGGTGCTGCAGTTGGCGTTATCCCAGAAGATCTCCCCCTGACGGAGGAACTGCCCTAGAAAGAGAGAAAGGGAAAAAAAACCACGCTACATCACCTCTCTAAAGGGAGGAGCATGCCCTAACCGCAGCACATCTGTCCTTGGAGGAGGTCTGCCAGCCCTGTGATTGAGACCACCACCGAAGTAGCCTGCTACTGGTTCCACCCTCAGCCTGCTTTGCTATCATGGGACATGAGAGCCACACATGCCTCAGTCTCAAAGGGAAAGTCATTTGGTGAAACTTGTGCCTTTTGGAGGCCGTTTCTAGTGCTGTCACCGTGCTTGTGCCATCCTTCAGCTTCCTCGCCGTCTCCAGAATTCCTCAGCTGACAGACCTTGGCCAGGCAACGAGCAACTGGCATCCACGGCCCAGAGGCAGATCGCTACCACCCAGAAAGCGCTCGTGGCACTTCTGAAACCAAAGAGCTGCCGACAAGCAGCTTCCACCCCGTACACCAGCGACGACGGGAACCGACGAGCGACGGCACAGGAATAGACCGCGAAGCCTCGTTACACGGTGGTGCTGCCAGGGGAGGCAGGTTTGTCTGGCGAGAGACGTGAGAGGCAGAGCGAAGACGAGAGAACCAGGGCGGCGAATACCCGTGAGAGTTTCCCTCTCCTCCATATGGCCACATTTCACACTTCCCATGTGCGTGGCTTCCGCCGTGCGCGCTGCCTGAATTTACCTCTCCTAAACTTTTTGTTCTCTTCCCTGCCTCCTACCAAAAAAAGGCTGTTTTCCACTTACAACCACCGTCTTAGCAAGAGCTGCTTGCAAGGGCTCCTGTGCCAACAGCCTTGGTGTGGGGGATGCAGGTAAAGGAACATACAGTGTGACTCCCTCGCCTCCGACACCTCGTGCCACATCTCCTCTCGTGGAGGATGGCTGGGTGTCCGCTGGGAAAGGCAACTCCAGCAGTGGGATCTACCTGTGCCACCCTCATCACCTGCAAAGCCCAGACTGGGTTGCAGCCCCTTGGCAAAGTCCAGCCTTTCTTCATCCAGTCGGCAGCTGGATGTGATTGGAGCGGTTGAGCCCAAAATGGTTGGGGTTGGAAGCCTGGGGGGACTCACAGCCCTTCTCTGGTACAGTCCTAAACTAGGACCTAAAGGTGCCACCTGCATCAGAACCACAGCATCTCCAGTGTCCATCGGGAAGTGACAATTCCCTTGTGCTAGAAAGGCTCCTGGAGCACAGCAGGTGCCCCCAACAGTTCTGTTTATCAAACAGCAATGCAAGGGTCCCTGCACTGTCTGCACACATTTATTAACCCTACGCTGTCGGTGATGCAGAGGCAGCCACTGCGGGGTGCAGGGACGTTCCATTTGTCCTGCCTGCCAAACCTGCTGAGCCTCCTGCAGAAAGGAGGGAAATGGGGCCACTTCATCAGCTTTTCTACTCTGGGGGCAATGGGAAATCACCATCCCCAGGTCTTTCATGCTGCCACTATGAGAGCCTCACAGAAAGGAATTATGGCTCGGTGGCATTCCATTCCTGCAAAGCAGTTAAGCTCCACCTTCCCCAGACTCCAGGCTGCACCCCAAAGCTTGGAAGAAAGCTACACCCCCTCCTCCTTACCTCTCAGGCTGCAGCCATTGGCTGGATCTATTTCCCTGCCGTCTATTTTGAAAGCCCAGCGCCCAGGGATGTTCACGTTGGTTGTTTCTTCGATATTGACAATATCTGGGGTTCTAGACCCCGGGAGGCTAAAGAAGTTGGTGATGTTTCCACCATTGAAGCCAGCCTGAAACAGAGAGAGTGTGACTTTCAGCACAGGTCTTTGGTACGGGACAGCAATGCTGTGGTTCTGCCCCTGTGATAACTCCTGAACATGGGTTCTTTACTTTGGAAGAGCCTGTCCAGGGATTCCTGTTTTCAGATGGTTTCGATGCGAGTGAAAAGCACAGTGGGTGCTACAGGCAGTATGGGGGTGTATTTACATAGATATATGTCTGTGTATGTTGGGAAAGTGACCAGTGGCCATCTGAGAGCTCACCAGAGCCAGGGGTACAGGAACAAGAGCCTCACCTGGGCCATCACCCCGCCGAGACCGGTGAGGGGGTCCCCTCCGCTGGCTGTGCCAGTGGTCCAGCTGATTTCGTGGTAGTTAAATATGGCAAAAGATGACACTCCATCTGTGATCAGGACGGCTTGGAAAGTGTTCACCTGTTGGAAACCATGAGCACATTCACAAGGTGAGACTGCTTTGCCTGCCCTTCTGCCTCCTTCGTTTCGGGGCTGGGCAAGATGCAGAAGCCTCGCAGTGAAGAGCAGCAGGAGCCCAAGGAGACCCGAAACACAGCACATGACTCCACCAGCATCATCCCCACCTGGGAGGATGAGATCGTCTCCGATGGAGCTCAGTGCCAATAGATGGCAGCATGGAAAAAGGCACCGGCAGCAGTCTGGTTGTTCGGACCTGTTATCTGCCATTACCCTACCTTAGCTTTACTCCTCCCCACGTTATCTCACCCGCTTCCCTTCTACATTCCTACCCTACAGTTACCATCAGAGGTGGATCACAGCCAAGTCACCCACATACATTATGCACTTTGGCTACATCTACCATGCCCTGTCTTCCTCTTGCTTGTAGTGATTTGGCATTTCCAGCCCCAAACCCCAGACATGTTCACTGCCAGCCCCTCCAGAGAAGGTCGTGCTCTGCCAGCCGGTGAGGGTGGCCTAGCCCTGAGCAATTTGCTTTCACAGTCATGCAGGAAGCTCTCAAAGGGCCTCTCCCCTTGAGACATCCCCTCTAGCTGCACAGATCCAGCAGCTGGGGTCACCACTGGAACTAACAATCACCTCTCTCAGCTTTCTACATTTTCCCATCCTTCCAATATGTCCCTGCCTGTCTAGACCACTCTGCACCCTGTGCCAGGGCCTCCCCCCATCCCTGGGAAGGATTTCATCCTAATATCTCATCTAAATCTCCCTTCACCTGAAGGTCATTCCCCCTGCCCATGTATCCCATCCCTCTCCAGCTTTCCTGGAGAGGTGCTCCAGCCTTATCATCTTTGTGACCTCCTCTAGACTCACTCCAGGAGCCCCATGTCCTTCTTTGGAAGGTGAAGCAGCCTGTACAAGCTGTCAGGGAAAGCAGGGGATGCGGGCAGAGCTGCCTCATGGCAGCTACCAGTGGCACAGCTCCCCCTGGGGCAAGCAAGGGAGCAAGCTAAGGGGCAGCCACTATTCCCACTCACATGTCCTTTCCTTAGGATTCTGCCTCCTGAACCTGGTTTCCTCTTCATCACCTCAGCACGTTTGCTCCCCTTTGCCTTTCCCAAGGACTGTGAGATCAGACAGCTCAAACACGTAAAGGCAGCATCGCTTCGACAGCGTGACAACGGCTCTTCGAGGGAGTGACAGAGCCCTTGGAGGGTGGCAGCAGCTGCCCCACTATCAGGATGTTCCAGACACCTGGTGCTCCTGGTTAGGAGCATTCACAGGAACGACAACCATTTCCCTGTGTGGTGCTGGGGACCAAACACACACCGAGCATCCCAGTCACCTAACAAGGCTCTCAGAAACCGACCCTCTTTGCTCCAGCACCACTGAGACACAGTCACTGCGGTGTCCCCGAGGCCACATCCACCAAATTGTTTTCTGCAGCTTTTCTGCATTGCGATGAGTCTCCTGCTTAGGTTGCAGCGCGGGGTTCCACGTGCCAAGCCAGCGCGCTGGCCGCTACTGAACGGGGAGGCTGCTCTACAGCACAATAAATTGTGTTGTGGTGCAAATGTAATTCTCCAGGCAATACATGAATCTCTATATTGCTTGCTGTCTGCAAATATATATATATAAAAATATCTATGTATTTTTTTTTCTGCAAGCGCTGCCAGGACTGGCAAAAATTATGCATCACATCTCCAGCCTCTCTAACAAATGGGAAAAGAGCTGAAGTGTTTATCAGAGAGAACTCCTCAAGACAGAGGAAGCCAGCTTTTGGCACTCCCAATGCATGGGTGACTCCTAAGCATCCCTCTCCCCAGACCAGGGATACCTTGCGTGCTATCTCAAGGTTCTGCCCAGGCCCTGCCAGCACCACACCAGCAGCCCAGCACACACCTCCCAAGGCCAGCTGCGGTCGCAGCTCATGGATCGACCAGATATTTAAAAGCTGTTCATGCCCCAAAAAAGCATCACATCAGCAGCCCATCCTCTGGGATTCCCTGCCATGAACACACGAGCAGTAACAGAGCTATGACAGCCAAGTCACTAGTGAGATGCTGATCAGTCCAGCTCCGGTTCCCCACACAGATAGGGCACATACACACTTGTTCTCTGCTCCATCCCTGGGCACCACTCAGCAGGGAGCAGCATCAGGAGGCCAAGCAAATGCACCCCAGCACCGTGCACCCACAGAGGCTGCTTTCTGTACTGGTATGGATGCTACTGGTGCAGCCTGGCCCCATTATGGCCATCATGTGCCTGCAAAGCGAATCACTCGTTATAGACTGACAGCGAGCGGGAGCCTTGAGCAGTTTATAGCGTGGCAGAGTTCAGTGCCTTGTTCAGGCACGCTGGGAGCAGGGTGCGAGGCTCACACAGGCTCTTGCAGGGGAGGGCAAAAGGAGCGTGGTGCTCCTCTGTCCAAAAGGGGACTGAGGAGGGAGAGCACAAAGTGATGCACCCCATTTTAGGCACCTATATATATATATATATACACACACACACACACACATACAGACACACATTCAGCCATCAAACGGCACCCACTGAGACGCAGAGCTGATTCCTCTTACCGGAGTTGTGCTGCTGCCTCCATAGAACGTGACCTCCTCCCAGGTGACGATGAAGATCCAGACGGCAGAGAAAGAGGCCATGTCCTTGAAGTGCTTGCGGATGTCTTTGGAGGCTCTCCTCAGCAGCTTGGGGTCCGTGCTCTCCCTGTAGTAGATTTCCCCCCGGATGCCGTTGTGGACATCTGCCCAGAAGGGCGCGAGGAAGGCTCGCCCGTCTGTCAGGGGAAAGGCTTCTGGTGTGAACTGGCTGACGAGCGCGTTGAAGGAAATCACGCCGTTGTTGTTGACCTGCACAGAGAGACCCGTTCTCATGCCAGCAAGCAGAAAAGCTGCTGGGTTCTTAGAAAACGTGGGGGTGAGTGCTGCTGGCTGAAGGTGGCTGGGAAGAGTGACAGTCCGCAAGACAGCCTGGCCATCCGGGCAGAGGTGGAACTTCACCCTCTTGCTGGTGGCCAAAGGTAGAGGGCAGGCAGCCCTGGGCAGGACAAATCCCTGAAAAGTCCACAAAATGGGTCTCTTTGGGCCAAGGCAGGAGAGGCACCTGTCGTGGGGGGCACCCAGCTCAGCCAGACCCTGCACTGCGGCCCCGGCTTTGCCCAGCCCATGGGGAGCAGCTCTGTGCCATGACACAGGGGGGCTGCATAGTACAGGGGGCCTCGGGCAAAAGAGCTAAAGTATCGGGCCCGTTGCCTTCAGCTTTGTCATCAGCGACAGGTCCTGGGGCTGCCCAAGAACAGCATGACAGGGTGTCACAGGCTGCCTGCCCGGAATCTGCCGAAGATGCTCCCCAAACCAACAGCTGTTTTGCAAAGTGTGGAAAACGAGCGTCCCCGCTGCCTCGGGTGCTGAGCAATCCCTGCTTCTCTTCCAAACCCACAGGGCCGGCAGGTTCATATCCTGCCTTGGACTGGGTGAACCCACAGAGACCCTGCTTACCATAAAAGATGGAGGTGCTTGGGATCTGCAGAGTCCCACTAGCTTAGGTCCCTGCCTAAGGTGCTGTTTGGGTGGGTATGCTGGGCTAAACTCTCCCAGCCCAGCCCAGAGGAGCCGAGGTCCACCAGGCTTTTGCTGTGCTGTCCCATGAGAGCAGCAGCCCCTGTCCTTGTCTCCAGCACATATGTGCGGGTCCAAACCATTGTCCTTTCCCAGCAGCCCCCTTCCCCACCACCCTGTGGGTCTCTGCATGATCTCGTTTCTTGTCATGTAACAGGAATAATGTTCCTTGTGTCAAGGCCTGAGCTTTGCTCTACCGTTTAATCACCTACAAAGAAAATTTATGGCCTTTTATATTCCTTCCCCCTGCACATTAGCCCATTAAATATACCTTTGACTTTCTTAATCATAAAACCTATCAGTTCATGAAATCTAAGAACTTGTCAGGTAGATGCTAATAAATCTTCCCATTCCCTCTGACAGGGAGAGCATGTTTAAAATGCAGCTGCTAACAGCAAGGAGGGGAATAAAGGGACCATCTGCTCCTCCACTCACATAAACGCTTCTGTACGGGACTCCGAAGAAGATGAACGGGACAGAGATCCTGATCTCAGGAGAGCTTCCATCATCAACTTTGGGTGTTTTGGTGTCATTCTGCCAGAACGGATACAGAGTCGCCATGGCCTGAGCTGGAAGGAGGAGAAGAGAGTTGTTACAGCAGCATCAGGCTTGGTCCTGGCTTTGGAAAGGCCATGGCAGGGCCCCCAGGGTGGCCTGTGCCGAAACGTCTGAGTCCTGCGAAGAGGGACAGGGATGCCGTGTCCTCACAGACTCCTCTGGTGCAGACGTGCTGGGGATGGCGAAGGATTGCTGGCCACCAGCCTGCAGCTAAGCCGTGCAGGGCTCCGGGGCAGGGGTGCAACGCCACGCTGCACACTCGAGGCAGCACACCAACAGCCACCAGCCAGACCAGCACTTGGCCACAAGACCATATTCTGCATCGCTGCCGCTGAAGAACAGCACTGAAACGCGGCAGCTGAGGGTTTTCTCAGGCCAGAGCTGGGGTGCCAGGGCTCTGGAACTGGCTCTCGGATGGGGTCGTCGGGGAGAGCATCATTCAAGGTTATTTAAGGTAACAGAGTGACCACAAGATGTGCACACAGCTCGGAGCTGCCCATTTGTACCTTTCCCATGACTGTGATCAAGTCCTAACATAACTGTCTAGGCTTCACATCATGACAAGGACACCAGCTCCGTCCCCCGGCTCCAGGAGGGGCAGGACTTGCTGGTTTATAGGCGAGAGGCTCAGGTGCCCGGGGACCAAAGCGCACTGAGACCAACCCCAGAGACACAGTGGCAGCAGTGGCCACCCTCCCGGGCACCGGGGCCAGACCCTCGCCCGCTCCTGGTGATGGGTTGTGGCCCGAGGCGTCACAACTGCTCCAACATTTCCTAGCAAAATTAGGTTTCCTGCCAAAGGCACTGCCAGTGAGCATAGTTGCCTCTCTTAAAATTATTGCTGAAGACGTTTTTGACATGTCTGAATACAAGCCTGCTGCTTTCTACCAGACTAAAATCCTTTCTCCATCAGTTTGAGTCACAAGCAGGCACTTCTGGCCCGAAGGCACATGTCCTTTCCCGTTCCAGCCCATGCCAGATCTCTTCTGTCATCCCACTCCCTGTCTCTTGGAGTTAGCTACTGAGGGATGTAGCTAAATGGGGATTTTTCTGGGTTCTCCTCCCCTTCCTCCCCTCTCTGATATGGAAACACTAAGTAAGTTCACCGTGGATCCTGCCCTTGCCCCAGCCAAAGGGCTGGGTGCATTTTCCAAGCTCTCCATAATTCTGGGGTCTCTGGGCACAGTGCAGCGGCCGCTTTACCAGCACAACCGATGGGCATCGGCCTCCCAACACCTGAGTGGGACACACTCACCTCGCTGCCACGCCGTTATTGCCAGAAGGGCCACCCAGGTCCCCAGAAACGATTGCTTGTTCATCCTACAGGAAGGAAAGAACTCCAGACATGCATCACATCGGTAGGAAATCGCACCCTCGCTCAAACCCCGGGTGATGCCGAGCGCCGTCGCTTCCCAGATTCGCCCGACTGCTGCTGACACACAGTTGTTTTGGAGCTGAAGTTCCCTCACTAGCCAGGGGGACCTGAAATGTGTTATGTGGTGAGACAAGACTTGCCCGGTGTTAACAGCACATCACCCCACAGGCATGGCCGATGTCAGCCTGTAACCGCACTGAAGGGCTGCTGGTAACATCACGCAGCACATGGAGGGTGTAAGTAGCCCCGGCTCTCCGTGGGACATCCATCCTTCTGCTGGGTCAGGTGCAGTTCCTCCCTGATCTGCCCAGGCAGATTCCCTGCCTGACTTCAAGGGCAATGGCTTCACACCGCTCCGAAGGCGAGAGCCGACGCAGAGGTGCGGCACTAAGGAGCTCCAGGCACCACTTCAACTACTCCTTTGCACTGGCTGCTAACACAGCAACTGCTTTCTGCTGCTGATTGAGCATGGAAGCAGCATCGGCATTTACAAGGCCAGGCAGGTCCTTGCTGCACAGGGATCAATGGCAGGAAACAGGGCGGATACGGGGCTGGGAAAATGAAAGCAAATTCCTCTACCAGCTTTAATTCCAACTCCTCCCGTGCCTAATGCAATTTGCTACTCATTATTAATCCAATAGAAAATATTGCTAAAACACCTGCTTTGATTTCTTTGCCTGTCCCTTCTGCTCGTTACACACGGGCACGCTCCCCGAGAGCACCCAGAGAGCAGCCTGTGCTCCCGGAGTGTGTGCACCCACGGGGAAAGTACATGGTCAGCTTCAGGCACAGACTGTATGTGCTACCTACAGCCTTGGTTTCAACACCAGCTTGTCTACCTTCTCTGCTTTATACATCCCGCACACTTCAGACCACTCCCCAAACTCAGCATCTCTCTGTGCTCTCCCTATAGATCTGTTCCTCCGACGTACAGGGACCAGCACACCTGACTCCTTGTAAATACACCCTCAGACACCCGTAACGCACCCAGCGTGGGGAACCCACCATCGTCTGCCTGTCCCACATCCCTCCCGCTTGACTCCTGTTACCAGGAGCTTGGAAAGTGCCAAATATGATGGAAGGGAAGCGGCTCCCCGCTCCGCAGCGTGCCGCTGGCATCGACGCCAGCCACAGCCAGCTTCCAGCTACTGCGTTCTGCACTAAGAGCAATTCCTTCCACCAAGGAAAAGTTCTACCACATTCCCAACCTTGGGAAGGGGAAAGGGGGATGACAGAGTTTTATGTAGACAATAACTCTAAGTCACTGCGGGTTCATTTGCAGAGACCAGACAGGTGATAACTGGGGGGGGACTCAGGCAGTCCAAGAAGGAGAGCGGGACCAGCACCACTCAAGGAACACGACAGACAATAAGGAATACATCACTTATCACATCCAACATTACTAATTTTTAGGTATTGGGGGAAAAAAAAAAAATTACCAACCTGATTTGTAGACCAGAGGAGCAATCGGGTCTGAAACTTTAGACCAAGCGTGGTAGAGCAGGGAGAAATCCTATGTCAATGGAGAATGCATCCCGGTCCTCCGTTGCCAACTATTGCCGATGACTGAAGCGATGCTGCAGTCCCCTCGCTCTCGCAATTGAAAAGCCTGATTCCTTCAATGCTGTTCCAGGGCTGGAGGAGTGTTGAGTTGCAATCACGGCTCTTGCCTCTATTGATAACCAGCAAGCTAATCTGGAGATCAGATTCTGGCCTGGAGAGGGAGAGAAGCCTCTTTCTTCCCCACAAGCTCACCCCCTTCAGATGGAAATGTCAGAGGGCTGGAGCTGGGCTCGTGGCCCTGCCGCTCAGCATCACTTTTCGCTGAAGGAAAAAAAAGCCCCATCCCTCAGAAGAATGGAGCCCCTTCCTTCTTTGTGTGAGGCAGGGGGTGGGGGGGAGGGAATAAAACCCCCCTCTATATAATGTTACAGGATTAGCATCCCAGAGTGCTAGGCTTAAAGCCCTGTTCAAAGGCAGTGCCCCAAGGTCTCAATGGAGTCACTTTTCTGTCCCAGTCTTGCTTTACTTTCTGTAACTCACTTCTGCTTTTGCAGGTGGAAGAGGACAAGCTTAGCCCTCTGCAAACCTGCCTGAGAGGCTTTCGTTGCTGGTCCCACCTCCACCCTCTCTGGAAGGCACGGCTGGGGTTTGGCCCCAAGCCGGTGGGGACTGCTATGAGCATTATCACCCTTCTCACTGGTACAAGCTGTGGTTTCCACCAGGCTTTTCCCTGCATGGTACGCCTGCAAGTGCCCACAGCACCCAAGGCAGCTGGCTGCCAAATCCTCTTCCAGTCCTGTGTCCCTTCTCCTGCAGGCACCAAGAACCCAACCTCTTCTCTACCTCCAACCCTCTGCCCTCCACCCCAAGGAACACCATGTCCTGATGAGCACAGAGGCTTCGCAGGGCACACTGCGACCTGGAGGGCCAAACCCGGGGCTGCAGGTGTGGCTGAGGTCTAGGGAGGGGGTTTCCACAGGTGTGGGGTTCCAGGCAGGCAGGTGTATACACACCATGCCCACACCCCATGGCCACTGGAGCTCAGCAGCTACCGAGGATGCTTATTGTTCACCAGCTGCCACCCCATGAGTGTTTCCATGCACCTCACCAAAGCTTTGGAGGCTCCAAGCCTCCAACTGCCTTACAGAGCCCAAAGCTCTGGCCATAGCCCAGGAAAAGATCCCTGTCTTAACGTCAAGCACACCAATGTCAGAGGAGAGGGGTCTGTGGGGTGAAGGAAGGGTGCCAAGGGAAGGACCCCATTACGGAGCTGAGGTTTCAGCCTGCATTAAGGCTCGGTGAAGGCAGGCGGTGCTCCAAGCCCAGCAGTCTGTGGTGGGAAAGCACTAGGACACATTCTCACAGACATAACCCCGAGGCCCAGCCCTGGCAGAAGAAGGGTTTTCCCTTATGACATTTTGGGTGGGGACCTTTTTTACTACCTATTTTCCTGGCTAGGAGGTCGGTATCCCTCCCGCACATCCCGCACGCCCGCTCCCTGCCCTTCCTCGGGAACGGAGAGGGGACAGGAATGCCAGCAGCCACATGAGAAGCACCTAAAAGCCCAGGCTTCTTGCCAGGCCCCAGGTGTTCCTAGAAGCCTGTATGTTAGGTGCTGTATCTTACCTCAGCGCTGTCTTTCAGTACATGGTGTGCCGGGCAGGAAAACCACCTCCACAGCAGATCCCAGAGTTTGCTTTCTCCTCATCCTCCCTCCAAGCAGGGCCTGGCTAGCAGGAAGCTTTCATTGCTTTCTCCTTTTTGATTTTCCCCCTTTTCTAAGCCACTTTAGGAGGGCGGGGGGGGCTACAAAGCAGCAACTGATTTTCCAGGGGCAGGTTGCTTCCAGCCTGCCTCTCACTGTGTGCCCTGGCTCTTCCTTTCCCTCCTGTACCAATTTTAAGTGCTGGCAGCCACGGGGAAATCAATTGACTCATCTCATTCTGCACTGTGAGAGGGAAAACTGGTGAGGACTGGTGTCCCTCTGCTCCTTTGGTGGTTTAATATTCTGGTCCTGTTCATCCTGGGCAAGTCCACGCTGATGAAGTTTGATTAGGTTTCTCTGCCTCTTTGGGGAAAGACTTTGTCTTCCAGGCTATTTTCTGTTGGCAGGGGGTGCTCCCATCATGCGGTGCCGAGTGCATTGCAGCTGAACAACCAACCACTTCTTTTTTTTTTTTGGTGTTCCTTCTAGCAGAAAGCTTCCTTCCCCTGCCTGCCTTTGGGAAAAGAGAAGCATTAAAGGATGAGACAAGGGGGTCTCTGCCTGCTTGCCCCGGGCAGAGCAACTGCAGGCAGCGCCTTGTCGCATTCCCATTTGAGGGGATCCTGACCTAGTGCACCGGGAGCGAGGGGTTTGCCCTGGAGCTGCATCCCATCAAGAGATGCCATCTCATCTGCATCCCATCTGCCTCCTCCCGCCTCTCCCCAGGGTCCTTCGGTGCAGGCGAGGCCCATGGGTGCTGCTTTAGTTGGTCACACTGCCCTCCATCCCCCCCCAGCAGCTACAAGCCTTATCCCCAGGGGTGAAACTCCTTTTAACCCAGAGGCCCATCCCACCGAGGACACGGCACAGGTAACAGAGCAACCTCAAGCCTTGTTCCTCACCTGGAAGTGGAGATGGGCCACCACACCAGAGAAGTACAATCCAGAAGAGGACTTAGGGTTTCCAGCACTGCAACCTCTCCTTCTGACAAGCAGCATCTCTGAGCCGGCTGTGCCCGAGCTCACGGGCAGAGACCCGGCATGACCCCTCAGCAGAACCAAAGACCTCGGTGGTACCCATGTGGGTGAGGTGAGGGGAAACGTTTTGCTTGAGGGGACACAAAAGTGCAAAACTCAGGACACTTTTCTTGTGTAAAAACTTAGGGAAGTTTATTGAACTCATCCAAACCAGTCACCTGTTTGGCCTGAATTCCACTGCCAAGTCTGCGAGCAAACCAAAGGCAAATTGTGGGAGCAGGAAGTGTATTCCCCAGGAGAGAAACCAGCATAAAACACACCCCCCCCAAGGTGGACTTGCTGTTCTTCCTTTTCCTTAAAATTCCCTACGGATGCATCATTAATAGGGAACAAGAGTAGAGCTTCCCACTTACATTACACACGAAGTTCCCAGTAGCAGCAGAAAAGTGCTCACAGGGCAAAGGCTGAGACAGCTCAGGCTCCTCTCGTGTTGCTCCAGGGACGGCATCTCCAGAGGAGCCACACGAGGAGGCACAGCTGCCAGGAATACATCTTTTAGCCTCTGGGCTGTTTCCAGCACTTAGGCTGCATTTCCACACCTGCACAGAACCTCCAGAATCCCACTTATAAGCAGAACCAGCAGCCCACAGAGGCAGAGCTGCCGTTTCGCTGCCTTTGGATCCCAGAGCTGAACAGGCGAGGGCACACCCAGAGCCTCTCCCCAGAAGCCATGTGGGGCGGCTCCTCCGACCTGCTCCAAGCCACACCAAGGTGTATGCATCCCCCAATACAGGGGGTGACAAATCCCACCAGGGGAGCAGAGGACAGTCACCACACCACACGTATTCGTACCACCACCTGAAACATCTGGTCAGGACACGGAGATTCACTAGGAACGCATCCAAAACCTCAACAGCACAGCACCTGATCTCAGCGCACGGAGCCGTGCGACACTTTGGCATACAGCTGTCACCTAATTCCTCCTGAACCAGGTGCTCTTCCCACCACACAGACTGCCCACAGCCTTCATGCACAGACTGGAGTGAATGAGGGAAGGGGTCTCCATAGAAGCAGCTCTAGGACAGGAGGACACAAAGGCCAGGGAAGCTCACAAGGCCCTTTCACTACAGCACATGTGTGCCGGCAAAGCCCTTGTCACATCACACCCATTGAAACGGAACCTCCTGCTGCCTCAGGACCCTCCTGGATTCTTAGCACCCACTCCTGCTCTGAGCCCTCCTGTCTCTCCCCAGGACAGGGGTCCCTGTTAGGCAGTAACACAGCCCACGTACAAGGCCCTTCCCAGGAAGGTGTTACAAAAGGAAAGCAAACCACTCTGGGGTATTTGGCCACATCCAACGTGTGCCACCTGGCCCTGGTTTTCTAAGTCAGTCATCAGGACACATACACTGATCCCGGGTTCTGGCCAGGACTCTTTCTTCTTGGGAAGCCAACAGGCAAGTTTGGTTTCCACCTCACCAGGGCTCTGCTGGCTGCACGGCTGAACGGCTTGGGAACGTCATCCAGATCAACCTTCCTTCCCCCGACAGAGCAGCAAAGTGGTGCTACTCATATCGTGACCCAAACCACGCAGGGGAGCCAGTTTGGGCGTTATCACCAAATCCCTGGCAACTACATCATGGTGCCTGTTGACCTCACATGCCCGGAGATGTTCTCCTTTTCCATCTTCCCATTCCCACTGGGTCTGCCCGAAAGAAAAGCACGACTCAGCGGACCAGCTAAGAGCACATATCTGGGTCTTCTTTAACACCCCATTCAATTCTTTAATGGTCTGTGTTTATTTCCTTCTCTGAAACAGAGACATTTAATTGTGCTGAGAGAGTTGGTCAACAGTTACAGCATCTCATTAATACCGGTTACAATGCCATAAATATACCTACAAGGGCAATTACTGCTCTCTAGAATTAGGTCAGAGATACTTCTGCATCCCCGCCGGTCGCTCACCTCTGACACCACAGCGACTGCGGGGCGACCTACTGAACTGGGAGGTCAAGGGGAGAAATAGGCTTCTAATATTAAACAACCATATCTTCATAAAACTTTTTTATAACAAAATATCTTATTAAACACAACTTCTCCTATGCGTACGTATGTATATATCATACAGAAGTGTTGGCTTAAGAGTTCTGCTATAAGGCAGCGAATGCCTTTCTCTGCCCAAATGGAAAATACATCTTCAGTAAAGCTCTAGCTTATAAAAGCATCATCTTATGTTACACTGCTGCCATCTCCCCACCCTTCCATTCTACCGGCTCCGTGGCTGCATGCCGCAGCCTCTACGGTACCCAGGGCGAGCCTGGCTCCCTTCCCTATCGCTCATCTCAACGGGGCCAGGAGATGGGACATATTTGGCAGGGAGGGGTGAGGCACAAATGATTAACTTGCCTTGAGCCCTCCTGTTTTTAATCTTTACCCTGGATGCAGAACTACTCCCCTTCCAACAGTCCCCACATCCTGAACCTGAAGACTAGGAGATAATACTTCGCCCCTCCCATCCTCCCCCGCCCCACGATCTAAGTGAAGTATGAAGAGAAATACACAACTCCAAGAATATAAAAAGAGCCTGGTGAGGTGGGATGAGAGCATCATGGGAGAGAAAGTGCGTGTGGGGATAAGGGGACGTTTCAAAACTCAGGTCAGAAGTTCATATGTAACTGGAGCCCTCACTGCACAGCTACAAACACTGGTACCTGGCTGCTCAGTGCTAGGGCATCGGGAAAGTCTTCCACTCCTCGGGAGGGTGGAGGGACAAGGGAGGGCATGGGAATGTGAAATGGGGGAGAAACAGGGAGAAGGAAGGAGGGGGAGAGAAGTAGGGAAGGAAGGGAGGGAAGGGAAGTTGGTTTCCTCACACAAGGGAATTTGCTCTGCAGTACAAGACGGGGGCTAATTTACGCAGCAGCACGTGATGCCTACAAGGTGCGTGTGGGGGAAGCCAGTGTGGGTAGTGAAAAGCTGCTTTCCAATACATGTCAGTCTAGTTGCTCTGCCACTCGTCTTCTTGACACTGACCCAAGCCCACACACTGTCCCAGCTTGGACCCCAGGCAGGGACCCTGCAGCCAGGGGTCCCTGGGGAAAGTGCCCAGTTTCCTTTCTGGTGCAACAGACACAAGCACGAGGTTCAGCTTTACTCTTCCTCCCTCCCAGGGGAGCGGTTTTGGCCATCCTGCTCGCAGTGCAACCTGGCACAAGCCTAAGCGCATACAGGAGGGATCTCTTGAGCACCGCTGGGATGAAGCACAGCCAAAGGGGGAACCTGCTCTTCAACCCCTTTTCGAGCTGTAGCTCTCCAAGCCCTTCCAACACAACACCCACCCACCCACCACCATCCACACTTCCCTTTGCCCAGAGTGCCAGTGCTGCAGGCTGCGGATGCTCTGTGCGACGGGCAGTGAAACCTTTATCTCCCCCCTCAAAGCTCAGCACAGCCTGGCGTGGACAGAAAGTATTTTGGGAAGAAAGTGTTTCTTTCTACCCAGTCCCTCTCTTTGCCCTGTTTCGTGCACTCCTAGAAAGCAAACCAGCGGCGTTAGGTGGATGCACTAAGTACCTGAGCTCTGGATCAAGCGGAATACTGGTTTAGACCTTTGCAGTGGACTCGAGTGCAACAAGAGGTTGAGACAACACCCAGCTGCAAAAAAAAAAAAAACCCCAAAAAACTTCAGCAAGCTCGAGCTACAGTCAGATAGCTAGGCCACAGGGTGCTCTGGTGGAGCCAAATCCCCAAAAATTTAGAAAAAGGAAAAAAAAAAGGTTCAAATTCTGCACCAACCGATCCCCTCCCTTATGGACCCTAGCATTCCTTAGCTGGGACAAATGACCATTCATGCCAAATCACGAGTATACCGGAGCGTCAAAGGAAACATCAAGGTATCACACACACAGAAACACACGCACTGAAGTCGCTTGTCACCTCCAGGTCACCTGCAGCCGAGGGCAGGCACGGTTCTCACATCAGGGCACCTCCTCTGGGCCATGAAATCACCTGCTACAGAAACACAACCAAAGCTCAACCGACCGAAATCAAACCCCTGCCAAAACTCCTTAATGCATGTGTGAGGGTGTGTGGGGCAGGCGTGCGCAGGCGCCGGCGCTCACAGGGTCAAGAGAGGTTACTTCATTCTGGGTTCCACGTAGATTTTATCCCCATCCCGAATGCCGTAGGAATGCAGCGCTCGTGAGCTGTACTTCATCTCCTCGGGACCAAAAGGAGCTTCCTGGTCCAGGTAGAAGAGCAGCATGTTGCTTGTTGACAACTGCACCACAGTTTTTAAGTGCTTCTTCAACTCTGCCACAGTCTGATCAAGACGGATGGACATCTCTTCCACCTTATCCTGGAAGTGAACCTCCACCTTCACGCTGCTCTGTGGCCGGAGATCCACGACTGCCAAGGGCTCCAGCTTCCCATACTTTGTGACCAGCTCATGATACCTGGGAAGTTAAACAAGGCCAGAGTTACGGTACAGATGCTCATACAGCTGGGGCACGTCTTCCTGTTGCATGTTCCGGTACTATCCTGCTTCAGCTCCCAACATCCACAGGCACAATAAGGCTGCAAAGTACAACCAAGCCTCTGCACAGAGAGCACGGTCACTGGGGGACAAGAGGGTAAGGACAGATTCCAAGGCGTGATTCATCTCAAGCCCACCAGATTTTTGGGAGCTAAAACCAGCACGCCAACAGCAATGAGCTGTCCTCATCCTCCGTGTCAGTGACTAGCTGGCACACGGCTCTTCTGAAACATCTCACAGCTCAGCCAGCACTTTGCTCAAGTCTGCTTCACAGCAGACTGACTTCCAGACATTCCTGCTGTCTTCCACAAGGCCATCTAGGTCCTCCACTGAGGGTGGGATCACCATGATGACCGAGACAAGGTGAGCTGCCTTGGTTTGGAAGCCAACAGCACACTGGGCACGGCTTGCCAAGCACTCCTTCACACCTACTCTGAGCCAAGCTGGGAGTTTCACTAGCAGAGCCACACACTCCACCCTCACTTCCTCCTTGGAGCCAAGTTCTCCAAGTGCCTCCACAGGGTCCATCCCAGGGAGCTGTGCCCTGCAATGGAGAGCCCATCTCACCCTCCTGCTGCCTTCAACGGGTTTGGCTCCGTCAGGCAAGGCTGCATCTCCCCTGCCCGGCTGGGAAAGAGGCGATGCAGCGAGACAAAACACAGCGTGACTGAAATGACAAAGGCTGAGGGGGCTGCTGGGGGAAGGTAACGTTTCAGAGGCCTCTGCTGTGTGCTGCACAGAAAGCTCTTTTTGTTCCCCATCCCAGCCTGAGCTGAATGCGATCGGTGCTGTGTCACGGCCCCTGTCGAGAGATGATGGGACCTGGCAGGGCGGGTGGCCCCTGGGAGCCCTGCTGAAGGTGGAATGTTCCTGGAGAACAGCAGCCCCTCTGTCTGCAGGGAAATGAGGTAAGGGCCACAACGTGCTAGGATTTCCCCAGTCCCACGGACAGAGCAGGCCTTCGCTGGTGCTGAGTGCCCAAAAGCAGGCTGGTGCCCTCCTCCCACAGCCACCTGGGACAGGATCAGGCCCAGGTAATTGGAAAAGCAATGAGCACTGAGAGGAGACAACGTTCTCCCCGTATTTTACCTACTGGGTACTACCCCCAGTATGAGCAGGTGCTAGGCAGCCTGGCTCTGGCAGGCAGGACTTCTTCCATAGTGTGGGTGCCGCTGCTGACCTGCATGCTGCCCAGGAGGACTGCCACCCTGAAGGAAACTGGGATGCACAGGGCTGATGGTGGGGAGGGTGTAAAGAGGGGGACAAACCTCCAGCACACTGACAGACAGACGTACCACGAGTGGGCTGAGACTCCCCAAACCCACGCTGTGAATGTGTGGAGGGTCAGGCATTGCTGTCTAAATTTTTCTCGTGTAGAGGAAGGACAGAACAAGGCTCACAGCCTGCAGAGAAAGTCAGGAGTCTGCATGGCTGGCTTCCCTCAAATCAATAAGGACAAAAGCACACTGCTCCTGAGGGGCTTCCATGCCCTAGAGACTTCCCTCATCAGCACAGGCAGCCTGGCAGGCGCTGGCTGCCAGAGCAGAGGATGCTGAAGAACGGAGCCTGGCTAAAAGCGCCTGTGATGCTCTGCAGATAAACAGCAGGCCAGACAAGCAGAGGACTCATTAAAAACCCACAGACACAAAGACGTCACTCCAGAAGGCAGCCAATATCGGATTGTCCGCTCGGTGCTCTGCTCCAACCCACGCCATGCAGAGGCAGAGCCATCCCTCTGCCCCTTCCCTGCCTCTCCCGTCCCTTCGAGCCGCAGCCCACCGAGATGCAGGGCACAAGCAGGGCTTTGCTGTGAGAGAGCCTGCTGCTCACTGACTGCATGTGGCAGCCCAGAGCGTGGAGGGGGCAGCTTGTGCTCTCAAGTTTTCCCTGCCCAAGTGTGACTTCTTCCTCTGCTCTGGCAGCACTGCAATGCAGATGCCATACCCCTGGCAGCAACACGCACCCGTTCCGATTAGATCCTAATTAGGAACCACCTTCTGAGAGACCTCGCCAGATCTGGGAGCAAACAAGGGGAAGCTTTAGTCACACACACACACAAAATCCCTCTGCAAAGAACACCAGGCTTCCCCTCCTACTGCTGTGCATGGGCCCAGGAACCAAACCCCATCCCTCAGCACCGGGGCTGCTCTCAGCTCACCTGCAGCCTCCTTAGAAAACAGTCCGGAGCAGCACACAGCTCCTCCAGGAGGGAACAACCCTCTTTGGTAGCTGCACAAGTCTCTTGGAAACGCTGCACACATGAAGGGATTCAGACAAAGAGCCCATTGACCAGGAAAAGGGTGGTAGCACTGTTTCAAGGTTAAGAAATCAAGAGGGGGAGGCAATTCTCCTGTGTCCTACCAAACAGCATAAAGCTCGCGTGTTGGGCAAGGTCAGCCCAGCTTCCTTGGATGGGTGAGGTACTAGTAATTTCCTAAATGAGCTGGAAACCATCTCCAGTGGTGTGTAATCACACAGGTGGCCAAAGTCCACGTCCTAACAGCAGCATCCTGCATGTCTAAAGCTATAGCCTGCTGTGCCCTTCTCGACAACACACAGGTCCTGGCCATGCAAAGCATCTGTCACCGCAATACCCAGAGACACAAGCCCGTCAGGGAACAATTCAGAGCCTGCCAGCTATTTATTTACCTTCCCTCCAGTGTGCAAACCCTTCCTCCTCTGGACAGCACAACCGCTTCAGCAGGCCTCAAGGGCTACTGGCACCCTAGTTCCCCCCTTGCAAGTCTGCAACCAACCACACTGCTTCCAGCGCGAGGGGCTGCCTCACCTCCTCCTGGCTGGTTTTCCAGGTCAGCCCAAGCCCCATTGCAGTGCTGGGTTCAGCTGCCCTGCTGGGCTCCCCTTCTGGAGCCACAGACAGAGGCATGCAACCGTTTTCTTAGAAATAAAAGTGTGATGGAAAGTAAGTTGTGTTGGGAGCAGCAGCACAGGCTCAGGGCCCCTGTCTCCCCCCTTCCTCTGCCCTGTGCTCTCCGCCTCTGCTGCTATCCCTTCCAATGTTTCTTTCCATTTTTCTGCTTCAAGGGCTTCTAAAATTACAAGCCAGGGCTTGTCCTCAGAAAAAGGCACAAGAGAGATCACCAGCTGTCTGTCTCCCTGACTGCACTGGCACCCTTTGCCTCTGAACTGACCCCAGTGTCTTTACCAAATACTATAATCACTGAACCAGTGGGTATTTATACAAAACGCCGTGCCCTCGCTGCCCGTGCCAGCCTGCCCGTGCTCTTACTGTCCTGGCAGGTTGCAAACACTGAGTTTCAAAGAAACAAGAGGCATTTTACCCCTAAGCTGGGGGAAACACTGACCAGCCAATGTAAACACTGATCGGACCCAGTTCGCACCTCTGCCATCCATCACAAGCCATACCTTTAACCTTCTCCACCTCAGTTTGTCCCCACCTCTGTCTGTGCCCCAGACACACACACACAGTCTCGTCCTACCCCCTCCCTACAATAGGGCTCCGAAGCTTTGCCATCCAAAAAGCACACAAGGGTTTTAGGGCAAAAGACACGTAAATGCAGCTGCCCGATGCTCCCTGATCCTTCCTCAGCCCGTTAAGAAGCAGTAAGTAGATGCTGGCACAGAGAAGACACCAACTGAACAGCATCTGTCAAAGTTCATTAGTTTACCAAGATTAACGGATCATTGGGCAGACTTGTTTGGCAAAGGAAAACCATCAGCCTGGCTATCTGCAGGCCTGAAAGTGAGGAGACAGCTTCCCATCGCCAGTCCCATTCCACACACCAGATGGTCAAGAGAATTAGATGCCCCGGCCTGGCACCAGAGAGCACGGTCTGTACTGGCTTTTGGGGACTCCCAAACACAGGTGGATTATGAGGCCAGCCATCAGGGAGGCCAGGAAGCAATGAAGATCATGAACTGAACAGTCATGTTGTTTAATGGCACTTGACGTGGACACTCTAAGACCGAATCTGACTCAGAAGTAATTCTACAAGTCATCAGACAACACTCTGGTATAATGACATGAACTAAAACAGATTGAGGAAGGCAGGACAGGAGCAAAGTGAGGGATGTTTTTTCATGGAACAGCTAGTCTGCATTCCCCACACCACACAGCATCCTCTGTTCTGTCACCTTTCCTTCTGCCCCGCTCTCCATTCCATAGCAAAGCATTCCTACCTGAACGGGACTTCTTCCTCTGGGAACTCCATGTAGTAACGGATGAAGAATCTCTCAGAGTCCTCCCTCTCCCCATCGGCCACGATGCTTCCGTTGAGCTTGATGATAGATGGCAACCTGCATGCAGACACCAAGAAATACGGTCAGCGAGAGGAGAAACAGAGACAGGGTGACTAGACGGTCACCATCAAAGGCTACCACCCCCAGGAGAAGCCTGCTGGGCAGCTTACACCTTGGTCCCCTCAGGAGAAGGGGCAAGTTCCACACAGTTTCTCCACACATGTTGAAAGCTAAGCACGTGCAGCACTGCACCACACGTATGCAGCGTGTGCTCGGGCACGTGTGAGACTCAAAAACACTCTCTGAGAAGCTGAGAGGTCAGACTTAAAATTTCTGCTACTCCCACTCACCCCCACAACAAAAAAAAGCTCAAATTTAGACAAAACCCCATCTCCTAACAGCCTCTTTCTCCTGGTACCCACTCCTGGCCATTCGCTGCCACGTCACGCTGCTGCGGAGCGGAGCAAACGAGCAACAGACCTGGCTATTAGCAGCTTCCT
Organism: Gallinula chloropus; assembly: GCF_964237585.1. Classification (NCBI taxonomy): domain Eukaryota; kingdom Metazoa; phylum Chordata; class Aves; order Gruiformes; family Rallidae; genus Gallinula; species Gallinula chloropus. Next base: position 1,504,201 of record NC_140109.1, on the reverse strand, counting down.
GCGCTCCTCGGTGGTGTAGGACTGCAGCAAAGGGATTCCCAGCAATTTCACTTCCTCGAGCTTAGGGAAAGAATTTAACTTGTCAATGTCTCCCCAGCAATGCAGACCTGCTCGGAAGAAAAGACTTGGTGAGGGGAGTTTGGGGTGCAGCACTTTCCTTCCCTACAGAAAGAAATAAAAGGGAAGAAGTTCAACACGCTCCTTGGGATCCCTATTTGACTTTCAGCTCCCAAACCACCTCGCCACACAGAATCCAGAGCTCTTAAACGCCTGGCATCCAAACTGCACACCTACTTACCACAGGAGCGCTTGCTCCTCGGTGAGCCAGCGCTTTCAAATCCAGCTTAACAGGCTTTTCTCCCTGCAGTCAGCTTTAAGCTTTCATTATTGGGATTCCTCGATACTTATGTCGCAGAGCATGTTAATAAAGGACCTTGTACCTCGGCTAACACTTAACTACCACCTGCACAGCATATAAAGCTGTAAAGAACAAAAGATGATGATGCATTAAGTACTCCTGAAGAAGAGCTTCTGGCATAGGTGTCACTTCAGAAACACGTCCCAGCCTTCAGGAGCTGCCCTGCAGCTCCCTCTCTCTGAGTGTGGGGTGCCCTTCCTGGTATGCCAAATGCTTATTCTCTTTTGGGGGTGTTGACTGAAAAACTCTCTGGGGCTGAAGCGTAACAGCAGCCTCAAGCATGACTTACAGTAGGCTTCCAGTAACTGAGCACAAGATGACAGCCAGCTTTTGCTGGTGAACGCTCGGTCCTTATGTGCCACATAGCCATGTATCCACTCATTTTACCCAAGATAAAACAAGGAGTAAAGGCCAGTGGGATTCTTTCCTTCCCTCCACTGCCAGACATTCATTTATCCTTCTCCAGCCAGCAGCACCCGAGACAGGGACAGGAAACAGAGGGGAATTACGAAGGTACAAACAAGCTCTGCCAGCTCATTTGGAATAACCACTCTGACTCATCCTTCAGACACCGACTCACTACCAGAAGCAGCAGGAAAAGCCCACGGAGATGGGCAGGATCCTTTCTTGCCTGAGAAGCCGCCATCCCAAGGGGAGGGTTTCAAAGAGCCACTCGAACAAGCGCTGCCCACAACAGGCGTGCGGCTCTCACCTGACTTGTGCAGATTGATGGAGCGCAGGTTGGGGAACAGCCTTGCTAGGGAGTCTGCCGACTCTTCGATGGTCGTGAGGTTGTTGTTCGCCAGAATAAGAGTGTCCAGCGATGGAAACATAATTCCCAGCTTTCGAATTTCAGTCCAGTCTTGAAGATTATTGTCAGTTATGTGGAGTAACTTGAGAGACTGACAGCAAACTGGAGAGCAAGACACTGTTTCATAGTCATTAAGGCACAGGAAGAGCTCCTCCAAGCTGTAAGGGGAAGAAAGATCATATCACTGTCTCAACGTGCCTTTGGAGATGGCTGACATCCCAGGTACAGGGACACACACACACATGATCTTAACACAACTCTCTCTAACAGCTCTTATGTGATTGGAAACCTTGGTGTCAAGAAGACCTTTGGGCACCCCAGAGTGTTTCAACTACATCCCTGCTCCCATCCCAAAACTTCCTCCACAGACTAAGAACACCTCTAAGCACCCCAGCCTCCCAGTATGAATCATCATACTGGTTCTGCCAAAGATTCCCTGTAAATACAGTACAGGTGCCACTAAGTCTTCAGCAGCTCTCCTAACCCCAGGGACGCATACGCTGGCCACATGGGATATACTGTGTGAATCATCTCCGCTCACAAAACTGTACGGAGAGGAGTCTGTCATCAAAACGAAGCCACTGAGGCCATCAGTGGAAGCAGAATGCCACTGCCAAGGTGGACTGTGGCCAAGCCACAGAAATCAACACTTTTGCAGAGAAAAGCACGATGACATATTACTTGACAAGGGGCCAGACCCTCAGCCTTATGCCCCATTCAAAAGCTATTAGCACAGGTATGCGCTGCCCCACGTGCTGCGGTGACTCAGAGGAAAGCCTGTCAACTCCTCTGCTGTTCAGGTGATGATCCATCTCTGGTATTGAGATTTGGATGGGAAGTCCCAGGTTGTGCACTGCCACAGCGGTTCAGCTTTGAAGACAATATAAAGCATTCATCCAGCCAGTTCCCAAGCTCCCAAACACATCAAAATTCCCTTTTTCCATTGTGTTGGCATTCTCACACCCCTCTCATCCCTCATATGATCTGGTAAGCCCAGGGAGCGCCCCTTTCTGCACCCACTGCCCATGCTTACTCTGGTAATTCCTGCAGGATTGTGTGGACTGTTTCCCAGGAAGCTTTGCTGTTGTTGAGCACGAGTTTGCGAACACCGGCGAAGGACCCAGCACACCTTCTCTCTAAGACAGACAAGCTGAGAGGGTTGGAGCTCAGGTTTAGAAACTCCAAGTGGGGAACGTTGGACACGATTTTACTGACCTAAGTGGGGAGGGGAAACAAAACAAAACAAAACAAGGAGAGAGAAAGACAGACATGTGAATCAGTCAGCAATTGGACCTGATGCAATAATACCCCATTTCCTAGAAGGGGACCCTTCAGAATCACTGTGATAACCAGTCCAAACGTTCCAGTCATGCAGGCTGGGATAACTCACTGTGTATATAAATGTGCACCTGAGGGTAAAGTACCAGAGAGGGGAGGAAGAAAGAGCAAGAAAGAGAAAGGAAAAGCCAGAGATGATGATTGTACAGCTCTGGGATACACCACGGATCAGGGTACGTGCTGGCCTAGAGACAGCTGCTACACAGGAAGAGATGGGAACAGGTTCTTTAGACCACCAGTTTGTGGTCATCTATTAACGACTGTGTAAACAGAACAGGCAGGCTGCATCGATTCATAAAGAACACATCACATCAATCTAACCCCCCTCTTCAGCTAGGTAACCAGTAACTGGGTTCAGTGGGAAGTGGGATAAGGGAGCAACAGTTGCAGAGGCAAACTGGGACAGTGCTGTAAGAAGAATTCGATAGCAGGCACACTGAGGGAGGCTTCTGTGGAATTCTACTCATTAGGTTTTCCATGACCAGAGTAATTGACCACAATGTGTTTTCTTGAACTGCAGGGGTGCTACAGCGGGAAAGGCTGCCATCCCGTTGTGGTTCAAGATTAGAGGCCAAAGCAAAGACATTCAGAACCCATAAGACAGATGAAGGTCATTTCAAGAACAGTTTAAATGCTAACACTCAGGGAAAAACCTAGAAAATGCTCCCAGCTCAGAGAGGCCCTGGCTAGAGAGCTCCAGCTCCTGGGATGGGAGGAGATGGGGCAGAGCATGACACACACACAGGTCAGTAACAGGGGCCCAGGCACAAGCAAAGGGCAATTACCTCGTGAAAAGGTTGAATTCAAGTGTACCTGAGGCTGGAGGCAATTAGCCTGCCTCTCTGAACACCTCCTCTTAGGTGATGTCATGTTTTGGGCACTGTGCCTTAGGGACAAAGGGGACAAACATGAATGACATCAGGGCAGCAGAACCAACACAGGATTTAGAAAGATATGGCTGGGGGTGAACAACTGGGAGAACTGGATATTTTCAGCATTGGGCTGAAATAGGAAAAGGAGACACAAAAGTTCTTCTTCCAGAAGGACTGGCAAGGAATACTCCTCTGTGCCTGCTGACAATTGGGCAGGGAGCAACTGGCCTGAAGGGCAGCACAGGAGACTGAAGCCATAGTTTAGCCTAGGAGGTTATTAGCCCCGGGTTTGTGAGTGCCAGGGGTGCGTGGGGCTGTTTGCCAGACCTGAGGTCAGCTCTCTGAGAGCAGCACAGGGAGAGCAGAGGCAGCACCTCATTACTGGGGAAGGAGGCCTTTCAGACCAGACTAAAAGGAGTCAGGAGACACCATCCCAGTCCTGAGAAGATATGCCCTTTGTACAAAAGCCTCTTCCCTAGCTCTTAAGCCAAACAGGCAAGGCCAAGATCTCTCTCCCACCCACTGAGCTAGGCTAACAGAGAAAGAACAGAACAGGGAAGCCTCTCCCACTTCTGACTTTGTGACCCTTGGCCAGATCTGGGTCATCTCTGCAAACACTGTGTTTACTACCTGTTTAAAGACACAGGTGCTTGATGCAACAGAAGCAGGTGGTAATTTTCCTGTTGCCCATCCTGCTCTTCTCCACCTATCTCCAACAATCAACACATCTCCACCGCTACCATAAAAGTGGAATGACAGCCAGTGTGAAAGCGTTACCAGCACTCAGACTGCAATGGTTTGGCTTGTACCACACTGCATTTATGGGGCACGTTTCATCTGAGTGTTTCTGAAGATTTTATAGCAGCTCCTCAAATTAATTAATGAGGCCTCAGAAATATCCTTTGAGGTAATTATTATTAAGCCTGTTTTGCAGATAGAGAAGGAAAAGTGGCAAGAGAATAAATACCTTGCCCAGCACCACAGGCAAAGCTGGGAAGCAAATCCTGCTACTCAAACCTCTTCAGCTCTTACTCTGTTAAAACCCACGCTGCTCGTTAGCCTCCTGTTAGAAAAGCCAGTTCTGGTGCTTTGCATGGTAAAACAGAAGCATGAATTTGTTACCCACAGGCCAAGATCATGAGTCCTGAGGCAAATGGAACAAAGTGCCCAGATGGATTAAATTCCTCACGCTTACTGCCCCGTTGTTGTCAAAGGAAATAAGCACCAGTGGCAGGGATGAGAAAGAAGCAACAAAAATCAGCAATTTCTCCCCTTTATGCAAACAAAGTACTCACAACCTGCACCACGTGTGCAGCAATAGCCAGCAGAGCTACTCGCAGAGACGCTCCTGTGAGCATTTTACCTCATGCCAGTCTTCCAGCTTGTTGTCAGAGAGGTCCAGCTCAGACACGTGCGCGCAGAAGGCGGCGATCTCGTTCTCATCCCCGGCGCAGGTTATGCCGCAGCTGTTCAGGACCAGCACGCTGGGAAGGTTGAGGCGATCTGAGGCAGGGAATATAAAAGATGCCCTCTGGTCAGCACTGCCTTGCTTAGCTACAGAAGCTGAACACGAGCACAAATGTGACACTCTCCGGAAAAACAAACAGGGAAAAAAGGGAAAAATATATATAACCCCCCAAATCTCCCAGTAATTCCACAATGTACATGTATTTAAGGATCTCGGGGTAACATGGCTTTTATGACAAGTGAGTGACACCAGGGATTCTTCTCTGGGTCTGAACATGAAGTACCACTCGATATCAGTGACCTTCAGTCGCTGCTGCTGGCCACACCACAGCCAGGCCAGGCCAGGCCAGGCCTTTGTAGCTCGTAGTGTCTCATATCAGCTCTTGCCAGAACATATGCTTCTCCCCAGGCTGCTGCTGCTGCAGATAGGGTGCAGAACTGGGGGCACTGATAGCTGCACAGAGCCACGCTCCCTCACCCTCCCGTACTGAGCCCGCTTGAGGTTGGTAACACCAGAGCAGAAAGTTCAGCAGTCACATCCTGGAAAAACTCAGGTCTCTGCTCTGGCTTTCATGTTTCTGCTCTGGTTTCGTTCCAGCTGCTTCTCCTGTGGGTAAACACTCTCACACCTATTTCACAGAGAAGGGCTGTGAAGGGATCTCAGTCACAGTCCAATTTGTTAGAACCAAAACACGAGGAAGCTCAATGCTCTGGATTTGTAACAGGAAACCATGTCAATGCAAGAGATCAGGCAAGGCAAGGCATCAGTCTTAGGCTCTTCCACGTACATTACAGCCCCTCCCATCCTTCTGGAGCATCAAAATCTGTCAAAACTTAACAACAAGCTTCTCCCTAAAGAGGTGGCCCTTCTTCTCTCTCCCCGTTACAGGACAGCTACATGACTAGAAAGGGTTTCTAGCAGCAGACAATCACCTGGAGTGATCTGAGCTTTCAGGTTCCCTGGCTCATTAACATTCGGCTTCTTTAAAGGACAAATTAGTCATGCCACACTCATAACTCATGTCTTGGGCACATTTTCAGACTCAGCACCGTGCCCTCTTCTCAGCACCCCAACAGCTCGGGTAAGCAGGAGCTCGCACACAAGCGGAGAGGGCACTGACTGAACATCCCATCAAGCCCATCTCCCGTTCCCGTTAATTTTCTGTGACACACGGTACATTTTCTCCCCAGCTGAACTCAGGCCCTTTTTGCTCTGTCAAACACAGTTAGCATAAACCTCACCCAGCTGGCTTCCACGCCTGTTTTCCCCCCGGGGGCTGATGGAAATTTAAACTACTCTTACAGACCAAGACGGGCGAGAGGTTACACGAAGAAGGGGCAGTTCTAGTGAGACAAATGTCGAGTCTCAGGCTCATCTGTACAAACCAAGAGCCAAAGGCTAACATCAGAACGTGAGGGAAGACTAAAGAGTGTCTGAAGAGCAGGAGAGAGACATGGATTCTGCAGCCTAGGAGGCTTAAGGACTTACACGAGGAGCACAGCACTCAGACACACATCTGTCTGAAACCCCCTCGAGACAGGAAGGTCAGAGGCAAAGGAGAGAGAGGGGATTTCTGACTAGGTCAGCAGAAACAGGCTCAGAGAGCGTTTGATGCCTTGAGAAGGGAACCAAAGGAAACACAAATTCGAGTCACATGTCACAAAAGAAGCCTAGCTGGAGATCCAGCCACCCATCACTTGGATTGAAATATGCATTCGCTGGCCGCCGGTACCTGCAGGCATGGAGGCAGGCTGAGGGCACTGCATGACACCGCTGGCATGAGGACCAGCCACGAATATAAACAGAGTGCTGTGCATTTGTTAAGCCAACTCTATCAGAATATCTGTCACTGCAGCCGCTCGTAAAACAGTCAGCATGACTACTCTGAAGAAAACAAGCCCCAGGGGCTGCTGAACCCTCAAAACTCTGTGCTGCACGAGGCCTTATTTCCATTTTTCAGTGACAGCGTTCTCATTCTGTTATGTTGGCAGAGATGGGGGCAGGGAAACTGCCCTGGGTTTCTCTCAACCACGGCCAATTCAGTCGTCAGCTCAACTTTCTGTCTTTGTTAACTCTCCTCTCTCAGCTCTCCAGTAAGAAACACGCTACATTGCACCATAACAGGGTTTTTATTTTTAGTTAATCTAGGGGCAATTCTTCTTTCAACATAAGCAAGAACAAGCCAAGAAACAGATCTCACCCAGAACCCCCAAGACGCTCAGAAAGACCAGCACCTACCTTTCATAGGCGAGCCCTGTGGAGTTGCTGGGACGTGCACGCCCATGCCAGGTCCACGGCGATACGGGAAGTTCTCTGGGCTGTATTTTTCACAAAGAACTTGCATGAAACTCCTTCCACTGGGCTGGTCCATGCTCCCTTCTTGGACTTCTAGTTAACACAAAAAACAGAGCACATGAACAATCACCCCCAGGAGATTGGGAACACAGGACAGAAAGCGACCAGTCGGGGCACGGGTTGAAGTTGTGAAATGCAGATCAGCAGCCTAATAGGGCACGTTTCAAAGTCAAGATTATGGTAAAACATTACCTGAAAAGAAACCAAAACCAAGCTACAGGAACATGCTTTCAGTGCAAGACCCTGTTGCCCCACCTGCTACTTCCAGGACCCTTCCTAATGCGCCCTCAGCTGCAAAAGGTGACTGCGAGATACTCACAGATTCAGACACACTTCCAGGGCAGCAAGGAGGAGGAAGAACAAATTGCTGTTTAAGAGTAAGAAATTGCTCAAACAGGTATTTTCATCCCAGAACTTCCCTTCTCTCTAACTCAGGGTTTTGAGTCAAGCTGAGCTTTTTGGATGGGGGGTGGAAGAACAAAGGGAAGAGGACTCACAGCTCCCTAACCGTTTGTGCAGGAGTGCTATGCAAAGCCAGCTCCAGTTTCACTTTCTGTTTTGTTTCAAAGGCAGGCTGACGCTGTAAACATCCCAGAGCTCAGCACCCTCTGCTAGACAGCCTTCCTTCCTTCCATCCACCAGCCCACGGGGAGCCGTGGAAATACTCGAGCGTGGCAGTAAGCTCACTTGGGATATTTCAGGGCTCTTGCCTTCACTGACAGCAGCAGCTCATTTGAAACAAGCTTTAGCCTCAGGAACAGCATCATCTGACCTCTGCAAAGAGCCACTGCCCTTCCATCCCACTAGCAAACTGGGGCTTCTAATGAGCAATACAACTGCTGGGTCACAAATGCTCACGAGCACGTCTGAGCACCTCGTTTGGCCACTCCAAAAGCACGTTTTGCCAACTCGATTTTGCAGCTGCTTAACGTATCTGGAAGATAAACATGCCCTTCATATCTACACACGTCACAGAAGGGAGCAGCACGGGGCAAAGGACTCACCACATCTCGGGCTGCTGACCTGCCTAGAGAGGTGCTGGCTGGAAGTATCCTCAGCACAGAGATAGAGTGAGAGCTGCCACTCTGCTGGACCCAGGGTGGAACTGTCTGTCCTGCTTTCCTACTTGGAACCCACACATAAACCTGCCCCTCCAGGAGGGAGGTGGAAATCCCTACTTTGGAGCTCATGGTGGGGACACACAGCTTGGAAGTGACATTGCTAAGCAAGGCTGAACCCATTTCTGCCTGCTGCCATCACCTTTCCTTCGGATTCATTACAGGCAAGGACAGACATGAAATCCTGAGGAGAAGCAGTGTAACCAAGGTTCAGGTTTCCTTTGCTCAGAATCGCCTGTAACAAGCTCTGCTTTACTTCTCTGTGAACCTACACCACCTCTATCACCAAGGACTTTGGTACAAGAAGCAGCAAGTTGACAGAATCCTGTTACAATGTGTACATGATATAAAGTTTACATGTCACACACAGGGACTGGAAGGATGGCTCTTACTTTAAAAACCACCCTGCACCTTCTTCAGACCCCGACAATGTGACTCGTTGGGCTCCTTCTGAGTGGTTTGGAGGCTCAGTGCTACAGGACAGCCAGATTGTGTCTTCTAAACAAACATTCCAACCTCCCAGACCAGAAATTCTGGAACTCCCCCACGAACAATCCTTGGCATCCCTGTTCTATCAACCCCATTCCTCTTTACCCACTCAGCAAGCCTCAGCCGGACATTCCACATGAGGAAGTCACCTTAACAAGGATTAACAGACCATCAAAGAAAGCCTGACATGCTGCAGGTGAATGCAGTGTGCCAGGGCAGGACAGGGTGACCTGCAAGGTCCTGAAATAACATTGGGTTTCTAAAGGACAGCACAGGCTACAACAGACCAGGATAGTCTTTAAAAGACATTGCAGAATTGTCATAGAACGGTTTGGGTGGGAAGGGACCTCAAAGCCCAGCTAGATCCAACTCCCTGCCACAGGCAGGGACACCCCCCACCAGCCCAGGGTGCCCAAAGCCCCATCCAACACGTCACTGAATCCTGCCAGGGATCCGGGGGCAGCCCCAGCTTCTCTGGGCACCCTGTGCCAGGGCCTCAGCATCCTCCCTGGGAAGGATTTATTTCAAGCATCAAGGAACAGTCCTCTGTTGAGGCACTGTGCTGGGAGGCTGTGGCCCCAGTGACACACAACGTGCCCAGTGTCTGTGAAGAAGAGGAGTGTGACCCTGACTTGACATCCAAGGGAAACCCAGCGGGCTGCTGCAGCTCAGGAGGGAAGCGAAAGGAGAGCACTGTAAATGACATGAGGAATATTGCTACGCCAGAACTACAAGCCTACAAGGAGAATAGGAGACTGTTCAGGAAAATTAAATCATTAATGACAGTCTAATGAATTCCAGTGCCACCCAAATGCCTTCAGAGCAGATACTAACCAGTCACACACCAAGTGCTTCTTGAGATGTTTGTGTACATGAGAAGCGAAGCATAAGGCACAGGCCCAACTGAACAAACATCTAAAAGAAACCAGGATGTCTCAGGACACCATTCAGGGAAACTATTTATGAAGTGACCCTGAGAGACAGCTACACAACCAGGGTGGGCAGACAAACCCTCAGAGCCCCCAGGACAGGCTGCCCAAGGATGCCAAGTGCTGTTGGGGCCTTCAGCACAGCAAGCCCGGCTACCTGCTCACCCAGCATGGCCCTGAGCTTCTGGGGCAGCCAGTGCCAGTGGCCAGGTACCGTCTCCCAAAGGGAACGTGTCCCCAGAGGAAAATGTCCCCAAACCAGCATGTCCCCAAACAGCCATGCCCCCAAAGGACTGTGCCCTGAAGGACCCTGTCCCCAAACATGTGTGTCCCTGAAGGGCCGTGGCTCCGAAGGGCCGTGTCCCCAACCAGCCGTGTCCCGTGTCCCCGTAGGGCCGCGGCCCCGACCTTAGGCGGACGAATCGTGGCTGCACCCAGGGGCTGCTGGGAAACCCGCAACAGCCGGCGGGGAGCCCGTGTGCCGGCCCCTGCCCGCACTGCTGTGCTCCGCGGCGGGGTGCGGCAGGCCGGGGCCGCCCGCAGCCTTCCCGGGACGCTGCGGGCCCCGCCAGCCCGGCCGCCAGCCCCGGCTCCCCGGGCCGTCGCTCCCCCCAAGCGACAGCGGCCTCCCCCCGCTCCGGCACCGCGGCCCAACCGCCAGTCCCGCCGCCCGGACCCCGCCGCGCAGGGGGCCGGTAACCCCCCCAGTGACAGCCCCGGTCGCGGCCCCAGCCCCGGCCCCGCTCACCCAGGCCCGGCGGCCGCGTCCCGCATCGACCCGGAAGCAGCTCCGCGGCAGCCGACTATCACGTGACCGCCGCAGATCACGTGACGGGGCCACGGCCGGTGGAGGCGTCCCGGTTGCCGTGGAGACGCGCCGGGACCCGCTCAGCCCGGGGTTCCCCTTCCCCGCTTTCCCACGGGGCGAAGTCCGCTGGCAGCGCCTGACCTCACCGGTGACGTCAGGCAGGGAGAGAAACAAGTGGCGGCGACACGGGATCAAGCTCTGGGGGCCGGGGCGCTCCCAGGCCGCCCCGCACGCGTTTCTCTCGCCTTTACCCGCTCCGCCGCGACCCCGCGGGACAGGACGATGCATCAGACAGGGAGCGAGGCAGCCGCGGCCTGGGGAGCAAGACACGCTGGGCGTCAGGGCCACAGACTCCCTGACACGCCTGTTCTGCCGTGGGCTTCCCACCCTGCTGTGGAGCGGGGCTGTGGGCTCACAGCTGCAGATTTACACACAGGTGTAAATGGATGGCTTAAACCAGGGCAAGGAGGCAATCCTTCTAGTTCCCCCCCACCTTACTCCCGGAGATAAACCAGCTTGACTAAGGGTGTCTCAGCAGATATCCATCCCGAGAAGCAACATGGGCCTCAGGCAAAGCGTTGGCAGAGTCAGAGCCATCACCGCATTGCCCCAGGCCCAGCTGCCAAGTTAAAAGGCTTCACAAGAGGTGCCCCAGCCTGTCACTGCTCTGATAACCCAGCCGCTCTGTCGCTTGGTGCTGGGACTTGGTTCACACATGCAGCTCTTTAGAGAAAGCATCAGGCTGGTGCTTCACTGAATGATCTCCCCCCTGGCCTGCTGTAGGGCTATCAAAGGTTCCCCTTACTGCTGTGTCTCCTGGGGCAAATTCTACCCTAGCCACTATGTGAAAGGGTTCAGGGTTTACAGGTAGCCCGGTCCGAATTCCATGTGCCATCTCCTTGAAATTCTGCCTGTCGCCCCTGGACTCCTCACAGCCGAGCGCTGTCAGCCCAAGCTGTCAGTGCTGAAACACATGCCTGCTTTTCACAGGCCTGATTTCCCTTTGCCAGAGAGAACACCACTTTGGTGCACTTTCTTATTACCCTGTTGACACAATACTGGTGTTACTTGTTCCTGTGTGGGCCAGCATAGATGACCATTGCCTTGCTAATGTTCCTTAAAAATAAACCCCACTACCCACATGCTCTGAATGGCTTATTCGGTTCTTTTAATACATTCTGGAGTGATCTTTGTCTCTGTTTGGTTTTCCTTCCCCCTCTACTTCTCGTATCTGTTTCAGCAAGACAAAGAACACCAGCTGCATTCAGAGCCTCTGCTCTTTCCCCAACAACCCTCACGGCTTCTGCAGAGCTTTACCCCTGCTATTCGGTCACTAGAAGGCAGACAGGGGTACTCCAGCTGGTAACAGGCACCAGCAGGCTACAGTTCAATTCCAAATATACATTTCACTGGCCACTTTCTATAGTTACAGATTAATTGGATATACCCCACGTCCTCCTCAAGCTCTGCAGGGTCAGCGCTGTGAGTGTGAGAAAGTGCTGGGTGTATCCAGTGCCCTACATTGGAGACACAGCAGCAGACACGGGCTGAGCCAGAGGATCATTACCACGCTATAGCCTTTCGCCTCTCGGGGCTGGTTTGAATTCAGCCCAAGCCAGAGCTGATTGAACACCCTTATCTGCAGCACTCTCATTGTTCAGGGGAAGTTAAGTCTGATGGGGCTTAATCTACCCCTCCCTTTGGCAGGCCAGCCAAAGCTTCTCCTAACCCTGGCCATCCCAGGTGACCCCTCGCTGGCAGGGTCCCCTCTTTCCCACCACCACCTCCCCCAGGATTAAGCAGGTCATGGGAACCCCAGTCACCTCTCAGTTCGCTTCCTCCCTCTCCGGTCGCACAGGGGATGCTGGCGGTACCCATCCACGCTGGTGCTAGCTGTCACACACAGAAGAAATGTTGTGTGAGAGGCCTGTCCATGGTGGGTGGCAGGACAACCCAAATCCCAGTTCATGGTTGCCATGGCTTTAGAGCCAGACCTGATCAACAGGAGAAACAGCAATATCTGAAAAAATTCCGGTCACAGTCCTTCCCTCATTACTCACACTTCTCCTGCACCACAAATAAACGGCACCCACTGCTGAGGGGGCACTTACCAGGGCTGGAGCAGGGTTGTGTGCCCATACATACTGAGGCCAGAAGGAAACCCCTGTTTGTGTCCAGAATAGAAGCCACACACTCCTGTAATTTCAGCCCCATCTCCTCTGGAGCGGATCTCTCAGGCCAAAAAATAACCAAACGCAACATGCATAGAATCATAGACTGGTTTGGGTGGGAAGGGACCTCAGAGTGCTCCCGGTGCTCCCCTGCCACAGGGAGGAACACTCCCCACCAGCCCAGGGTGCCCAAAGCCCCATCCAACCCGGCCTTGAACCCTGCCAGGGATCCCGGGGCAGCCCCAGCTTCTCTGGGCACCCTGTGCCAGGGCCTCAGCATCCTCCCTGGGAAGGGTTTGTGCCTATTATCTCACCTAAACCTACCTTCTTTCTAAATCTGCCCCCTTGAAAAATTACCCAAGACAGTGTGTCAGACACAGTTTGTGAAAAATCAAAGAGTTAATTACTCTCTTCGTTGATAAAAAAATAAACCAGGCTTCATTCTAGTCGCAGTGAGGTACCTGAACCCAGTTCATTCCCAACCCACACTAGTAAACATTCCACAGACTGTGCTGCACCCAGGGGAAGCAGCATCGCTGTCACATATGAGGAGACATGGACCCACCGAGCCCATGGAATTCCCCTGGGTTGCATGCAGAGGTAGCAGCAGCAGCAGGGGAAGGAGCATCTTGTAGACCCTGCTGTTTATCAGAATAGTTTTCTCCATACTTAAATCACCAGAGGTTTTGGAGGAGGGGGAGAGGGGGAGAGAGGACTTGAAACATGTGCAATTTTCTTCTCCTTTTCCATAGCTTTTTGATCCTTTCACTTATGGGTTTGGCAACAGCCAACTTTCTTCGTCCTTGGAGATTATTCTTCAATTCCTCAAAGAGAGTTCAATTTTCTCACAAATCTCTCTTCCTTTCACTTAATTTAAACATTTTTGGCCGATTTAATGATTTAATAATGAGAAACAAAATTGGAGATTTACGAAGTGTTGAGAGAAGACCTTTCATTCCATCTGGGGATTAAGGCAGCAGGGAAAGGTGTGAATCCTGTTAGCCACGCTGGCCTAACCTGAGCTCCAGTGTGCTGAAGAGCCTGATCCTGAGAGATCCTGAGTGCTCTCAGCTCCACGCAGAGCTGGGCAAGTCCTGTGGACTCCAAGCACGTCGTGGATTCAGGCCCCTTAAGACACAAGGCTAGTGTATAAATCCATAGCAGCGCTGGCTCACAGATATTTTGCTAATAACTCCAAAGCCTGACTTCGTTCAGCACTCCCACCAGCTGATCCACTCCAAGCAGCTTCTCGCTCCACCATTAACAACGTGCCGAGGTCCTTGGTTCCGCACAAGCGCTTCCCAAATCACTTCTTCTCTCTCTGTCAATTATCCGAGACTAATGCACCTTGAAGTTACCTCTTAGAGCAAACATTTCTCCACGCTCGTAACTCTCAAATCCTGTCGGTAGCCGAAAGGTAGGGACAGCCCAGCTGTCAGCTCCAGGAATTCATGCTGCGTGTTCAAACGTGGAAATAAAACCTAAATCAGTACTGGTACAGCCTGAAGATCTATGGGATTTTCGTGATTTGGTGATTGCTAGTCACGTTCACAGCACCAAATGGACCTTGAGCCTTTTATTCATTCGATTTCATTTCCTGCATGGCTACTATTAGATAAAGGCAGCTCTCGGGTACTGCTGCAACAGTACTGGCCATCAAATTATGCCTGGCAAATCTAATCTTGCACACTCGGGGCTAGACTCCCTGAGCTGGCTGCTGTCTCACCCTCTCCATCACGAGGCACCATCCCTCCCAAACTTAGGCACGTGGTATGGGATGCAGCTCCCAACCCCAGGTGTGATATGCTGCCAGCCCCCATCCTCTCTCCTCTGATCCCCCATCCTCTCTCCTCTGAGCCCCCACCCGGCACGGCCTTCCCCACGTTGGGAGGTGCTCACTGACCCAAATCTGAGCAGCAAGGAGGGCAAACATGGGCACGAACTATGCCCAGTGCCTGTCTCCGGCTGGCTCTGGCTCTAACCCTGCCGTGCAGCACTGCACTTGTGCTGCCCCGCTCGGCGCTTCCCACTGGGACCACAATTTCCATCCTGTTCAGCCAGACAAAAAGGGCACCCGCAGCAGAAACGAGTCCAGACAGGAAAATGGCTAGGTCTTCCTCTGCCAAACGGTCTGGATTCGTAACTGGTTGTTAGGATGAGACAGAAGTGCTGCTGCTGCTGTCTGATTTTTTGGAATGGGACTTTGGCTGGGAGAACAGGGCAAAACAGAGTGAAAAGCTGTCTCTTCCCGTCTTGTGTGTGTGACAACTCCATTACAGGTCTGGATCTCACTCGGAGAACGATGCTGGCTGAGTACGTAGGCTGCCAGCCTTCATAATAATTAACCATTAATGTTAGCAAACACTTGGCAAATCTCCACGCGCTTTCATCCGGAGCTCTCGGAGTCCTTTGCAAACACGAGCAGACTAAACCCTGCCAGACCCCCTCCAGCCCTACACATTAATCCAAAGAATTTCCTCCACTTACATCCTCTGACAGGGCGTTTAGCAAACACAACGAGGCTGGATAGTACTGGGGCCATCTCTGTTTCACAGTGCAGAGTGGAGGCCCAGGGTGTTAAAGCCACATTCCCAAAGCCCCAGCGATCGCTTCCCATGGATGTGGCAGTGGTGAGCGGCTGCGGTGTCCCACCCAACCATTGGTGCCTCGAACCCTGCACACCAACCTTCCTCCTCCTGGCAGGTCTTCTTCCCTCTCTGTCAGGAAAGCCCAAGCAGGACAGGGACACGGGCTTAGTCCACAGCCCAGCCTGGCTCAGCAAACTGGCAGGGTGGTAGCTCAGGGGCTGTTCTTGCTGCTGGGACACAGCAGCCACCACAGACATAAACAGCTGCGAGCAAAGCCCAGGCTGGGCAGAGCTCAGCCTGTTCCATGAGAGCATCTCCTGTGGTGCCCGTTGGGTGGCATTTGTGCCATCCATGCTGCTGCTTTCTAACAGCTCCTCGTGGACATGATTTTGTTCAAATATAAACCAATGAAAGGGGGGGGCTTCACTTCAGAATAATGATGCCCCTTCAAAATACAGTGTCTGCATGGGGGAACTGTAATAAGCCAGCTCAGTCAGAGCGACCGTTGTGTCTGCTAAACCAGTGTGCTTCCCCCACGAAGATGCTCCCTTACAACACTCGGTTTTTACCTTTGAAGTCTGGCTTCGAACAGAAACACTCATCCATTTGACCTGGTCAGATGGGCAGCAGTGTGCCAGGGCCACGTGAAACAGCCAGCAAACAAACCTTCCTTGCAAAAGAGAGCAATGTGGCTCACCGGACCTCGGAGCGCGGACACGCGGTCACCTCCTGCTAATGTCTGGCTCCCTACCACGTCGTGACCTCCATTTCAGCTGTCTGAGGGCTGACAGCACTGTGGCTGATCAGTGGCTCAGGAACGAAACCAGAGGCTGTGTGTGTTCACCTCCTCGCCCCAGTTTAGTTCAGCAAGCAATAATCAGAGCATCTTCCACGGCTGCGCTCACTAACACACAGGGGTATTTACCATAGACTCTGGAAGAACAATCAGTTTTAGGCAGGCAGATCAGACATCTTAGTGCTCACCTGGGAATAAGAGGTCTTTCTTCTTCTCTTCCCCCTCCTAGTTCGCTCCCCTCATTTGCATTCACTTTTGGCTTCGAAATAAATTGCTTTAAATCTCAGCTCAGCAAGAGCTAAGCCTGAAAAGCCCGAAGACTACATTCATGAACATTTCCTAGGAGTTCAGGCAAAAGCCAATCTGAGACCTTTTTTTCCTGAGACCAAGCAACACAAGGAAGAACATTTGAGGATGAATAGGAAAGAGAAAGGTGGTAGGAAGGCTGAGGTAGGAGAAAAGTCAGAAGATAAGAGGTTTGAAAAAGCGCAGGTCTTGTCTGTACTGGTCTAAATTGCCTTCTCCTCACCAGTGTCACTGAAATTCTCCCTTACCTCAGTCGACATTTTGTCCCCAACAAGGCAGCGAATCATCTCTGTTCTCCATGGAATTTTAGCAGCTGCTTAGGACCAGCACCCCAGCAGCAGACATAGCCTGACACATCTCTCCGATGACTTAGAGGAGCTGAGGATGCAACTTGGCTGTGAGAAGAGACTCCGACTGCTGGGAATGGCCTTTCTCACTGCCTTTACACTCCAAGAGACATTTTCTCTCCCTTGTACCCTAAGCTCAACACACAAGACACTGAAAACACAAACACCACAATAAAACCAACAGAAAGGATGCGACGGCACAAATTGATGGAAACGTGAAAAAATACTATTCCAAACCAGCCTCAGTCAAGAGATGAGAAATGTCAGGTCTTTCCATTGTAATAGACCCTTGTTTATCACACTGGAAAGGGTACTTTTTAAAGGCAAATGGCCAACCAGTCCCTTTGATACACGGAGATGCTTCAAGAT
The DNA here is from genome assembly GCF_964237585.1 of Gallinula chloropus. Taxonomy (NCBI): domain Eukaryota; kingdom Metazoa; phylum Chordata; class Aves; order Gruiformes; family Rallidae; genus Gallinula; species Gallinula chloropus. Next base: position 1,487,018 of record NC_140109.1, on the reverse strand, counting down.
AGGTACGATACAGAACACCCCGGCAGAAGATATGTACCGGCTCGTCTGACAGTTATCTCTTTTACAGCCAACTACTGTCATTTCAGTCCTTGAGAACTGCAGACTTAAACGCTGCAGAGGAGAAAGCCTTTGTTAATTAAGCTGGCTTTCTTCATTTCCTTACTGATCTGGCCTCAGCAGAGTGCTGCTGCTGTGTGTCCCTTTGTGCCGGTGATGGACTGCTGCATGTCCCCCCCCCCCCAGCCTCTCCCCGACAGTGGCATATCGGTGGTGAAGTGGGTGATCCTCATCTGCCAGCTGGAAAGCTTTCTGGGATGAAATGTTGCAGGCCTGCCACGAATCAGACTATTAACTCAACCAGAGCGCAGCAGATTCGCCCTTGGAGGAGGGGGGGGGAAATTCTCCCTGAAGGATGCATAAACCTGCCCATTGTCCGATCCCGCTGACACAGGGCTGATTTTCCCAGTGTGGTATCGAGTTCCAGAGGAGCCTATTTATACTGAATTCATCAGTGCTACTTTGTACCCAGAAGAGTTCAGCTCTGTGTTTTCAATCAGTTAGTGGCCATCAAACTCTAAATGGGGTTTCTGGAACTGTGGGTGCTTTATATCCTCTGTTCAGCGGGCGTTCTGGCACGCTGAGCCGCTGCTCTGTTAGCTCTGCTTGCTCTGGGCAGACGTGCCATTCCTCTCACGGCTCAGAGAGAAGGGAGTGTGAGCCCAGGGTTACTCCTTCCCTTTTCCGAGGGCAGTTTGCTACCTGCCTGGCTTTGGAGAGGTGCCTCTCCATCAGGCTCCCCCCACCCCAGGGGCAGTGAGACTTTTCCCCATCTAGTCCAAGCCACCATGAGAAACTACATCACCTCAGTGGGCTGCCCAAGTGGCGTGGAAGAGAGGAACACACGCCACAGGGGCAATTCATCTCACTGCTAAATGCCCCCATGGAGGGGGCTTTGATCGCTCCTGCCAGCCTCTTCATAGCCACGCTTCACCCTGACAGGTTTTGGGGTGCCCCAAAGCAGCCCACCTTTGGTCCTTTGCTCTTTCAGACATTTAGAAACCAGTCATCAACCAGCCTCCACCCAGGAGACCTGGCCCACAGATCCGTCACTTTTCCTATGGGACTTCCGTACCATTCAGAGTCGTCACCCAGGAGCCATCAAAACCAGTTACCTGCCTTCCCATGTCTAGCCCAGCTACCATGTGCCCACAGCTGCAGTCACCAGTGCTGTAGGTATCTCCACCAGCTCACAAATGAATCTGGGGGCTAGCACCCCTTCCAGACCCTTTCTGGGACTCAAGGATGTCTGCAAAAAAATATGCAAGGCAAAACACCACCACAGCTATTCCCTTTGCCTCTTCCTCCACCTTTTGGGTCACTTACCCGGCGAGGCCCCTCGGGTTCGAGGAGAGAAACAGACTTGGCAAGGCAGAAGCAGGGAAGATTCCTACAGATCTGAAATGGTTAAAACGATCCCCACCTCAGAACCACGAAGGTCCGAAGGGTTCTGTCTCTATTTGATAATTTATAGCTCACCCTCTTTCTTCCCGACGTCCTGCGGGCTCTCACGGTTCGCAGAACAACCCTGCTCTATTTTACTGATGCCACTCGGTTCAGTAAACACCCCCAGGCTAGTCCAAGCCTTGTTAATACCTTCACCCGTGCAACCTCTGAGGAGAAAATAGCTTTTTATCATTAGGTGAAAATGGAACTGGCCGGAATAACACCACAAACATGGGGTTTAGTGCCCAAGGAGAGAGATCCCAGGCCTTTCAGCTAGGAAGCTGCCAGAATGCTGTAGACCTGGCTGGGGTTGGAGAATTGGTTGCCACTGCAGGGAAAGCTGCGAGCCCTCGGCCCTGCTGCTGGGCTCCCCGGCACAGCAGGGGCAGCAGGAGGATCAAACACCACAGAGAAAAGTATTACATTTTATTTGATCTGATCTTTGGCTCCCAGGGGAATTTGCAGAGATATCTTACTAGAATTACTCTGTTTTTATCAGGAGACAGTGATACTGGGAAAGCGCCTTTCGGATGGCGAACTGCTCCGGCTCTCGAACTGCATTAGCATCAGGGCTGGCTGAGCAAAGAGAGCCCCCAACAATAGCTTCAAAGATGAGAGCAGGAACTTGGGGGGAGGGAGAACACTTGGGATGTAAACCCACCTGGGCACACGAACGTGTACGCAGCCAGGCATGCACACAATGTAAAACCTGTGGGCATCTGTGGAATATACAGAACCTCCAGAGAGACCCGAGAAACAGCATCCAAATGGCATCAGCTTTTATCCATCCACTCCTCTTCTGAAGTCCGTTTTTGCTCCAAATGCAAACACCCCAAACATTAAAGGGGGAAAAAGACATTAAAAGGAGGCAGGAAGGACATGAGGGGAAAAAAAGTCTCCTTAAAATACAGACCCAGATATAAATTAACCATAGGGGTGGAGCAAGCTAGCAGGAGATAAAAAGCAAAGACAGACAGAAAGCCAGGTGGTTTCTCTTCATTTTTTTCCCTGACATCCTCTGTCTGAGCAGATGACTGCAAGATCTTTGGAGCAGCAGAGGAATAATGTCTGGCTCTGTCAAGATCCCTCTTTATTCACTGCGGTGAAGGGGCGAAAAAACACATCAGGTCTGATAAATGATTCATGGAGCCTTTTCTGCTCCTAATCTGTAAATAAATTTTAAAAAGCAGCTTCTTTTTGATGAATATATTCTGCTGCTCGTAAAAACATGTCGGCCTTTAAACACAACACAGGCACGCTTCAGATGTCTCTGGTGTTGCTGTCAGCACTTTGAAAGCCCAAGCCTGGCTCCTTGCAGAGCGCAGGGATGGAAGTCTTCCACACTTCCCTCAGCTGTGGATTTGCTGTGGATTTGCCCCTCTGATCCCATGGCACTGGATTCCCACGCTCTAGCGAAGCCTCGCCTCACCTCATCTCATGCCCCCACCTTCCCTGTTCTCTTTAGCCAGCAAGAGGGTACCATCCCACAGAGATTTACAAGTACAAAGGCTGGGGGGTACCTTAATGAGCATCTCCTACGACATCCTACGTAACAAGCTCTGAATCCATTCTCTGAGAGCACACGTTTTCCTGGTGCTGAGTGGCAGACGCGTCGCTTCACATGCTGCCTGGAACGACAGAACAACGCTAACGTGCCCATCACCACAGCACCACATCCCAGTCCCTGCATGTCTTCCTCAGAAACATCTGCTGGAGACAAGCTCCTGCCTGCGGCACGATGGATGCGACCCACTGTACCTAACCCCTCAGAGCCCCAGGGGGGTCAACTGCCCTCTGCCAGACAGGCCCGGGAAGACCACAGCTGCCATGGTCTTCCTTGCACAGAAACCTGGGACCCCAGGACAGGCAGCACTGGTGGTTTCGGGTTCTTTGCCCCCTTACCACCATATATATCGGGCTTTTTCTTTTTCTCTTTTTTTTGACCTTTTCTCTCCTGTTTCCATTCAGTTACGAATAGCGACAACACCACGCTCAGGCAGCAGAGACCTGCCACAGCCAGAGCACCTCTTCCCTTCCCACTGGAGGGGTGGGGGATTGCTGGGTTTGTCCCTGAGCAGACAGGCCTTGAACTGCCACATGGCTTTGAGAGTGTGGACAGGGAAGGAAAGAGGGGAAAAAAAAAGCATGATTATACAAGGACATCTTTTATTTCAGTACATTCAAGACAAAAAGAAAAGAAAACAATTCAAGAACAGGATGTACCTTCACTCAAGGCTTTATCTCCCCTGCCCCTCTCCATTGTCATCTCTTTCCTTTTACAATCAGAAATTGCATAGAATTTGTTTTTCAATCAGAAAATGAAACTCGCCAGTGTAAAACCCACGTCTGTACCAAGCAGAGGGTGAGCTGCTGCTGCTGTTGCTAGGGAAGTAAATATTTTCCTTACATCAGATCCCGGGCTAATGGTTTTCTCAAACGCTGTGCGGCATCGTCGCTGCTAGACATGGGCTGTAAGTCACCCTCAAAGCCAAGGGTGCTCCGTGGGTCGCGGACAAGGGGAGCTCACGAGCCTGGGGCAGAGCTCAGGGGTCGGGAGCTTGCAGAGCACAGGCCGTGGATGCTTTGGGGAGCGACAGTGGGCAGCAAATACACCTCCCTCCGCTGGCGAGGATGGGCAAACCTTCCCCAGCACCCCCGGCTCTCGCCAGCTCCCACACATCACCTTCCTCAAAAGGCTCCCCCCGCCCCACCCACCCGCTCCCCAAAAAACAGAAAGGAAAATAAAGCGAAAGATAATCCCAGAACTAAACAAAAGACACAGAACCCCTGAAATTCCAGGCGTTTCAAGGCCTCTTTGAGTTCACTGTGTTTGTTGGTTGGTTTTTGGCATTGTAATATATATATATGGATGTATATATATATATTGTTATATATATGCATTCTAACAACTCCTCAAACGGATTTTGAGCAAGTGCTGCTTCTCACGGGGAGCGTGTCCCATCCCTCTCCCCTCCCTCCCCTCCCCTCCCTCAGCCCACCTACCACACGGAAGAAAAGTTCAGCACCTGAAACCTGGTGCCTTGGAGACTAGGTCCCAACGTACCCAAAATAACCCAAACTGAATTAATGACTCCTCCCTTCCCGTCCCTTGTCCATGTCAAATAAAAAGACCCTCCCCCCTCCCCTGCCCTTTGAGAACATCCCCTGGTAAGTCTACGCGATGGGGAGATGGTGCCAGCATCCTTTCTCCTGGCCTGGGGTGGAGAAGTTCCAAGAACTGCTCTTGCCCATGGGGTGGGCAGTATCTGCTCCACGGGTTACCCACCATACGTCCCTCCTTCCCGCCTCGGAGCCGCAGGGTGATGCGGAGAGGACTGCTGGAGACAGACCAGCCGGAGGAGCTCGCTCCTGCCGCGTCAGGCTTCAGCGAGACGCTCGTCCTCCCGGATGCCGGAACTGAAGCCGGCTCTCTGGCCAGGCCTGCGCGTCAGCCCAAGGGTCCGCCTTGCTCTGGAGAAGCTGGGTAACTGCTTTTAATTTAAAAACGAGTTGACATTGTACAAGTCCATGTTCTGTAAAATGGAACAGGACCCTCTCGGCCCACCCCGACGCCCCCTTGCCCCAGCGTTACTCGGGCTCGCTGCTGTTGGTGGTCTTCTCCCACTCTAAGCTCTCCTCGCTCTGGGCGGGCGAGCCCGCAGACGGCCGTGCGCGGAGACCCTGAAACCTGCGGCACTCGGGGCACACCCGGATGTGCGTGCACCCTCGGGCGACCAGGGCGGCTTCTTGTGCCAGTCTTTGTGCCAGGGGATCTGGCTCGCCCCCACTGCACAGCTTCCCATTGCTGAGCGTGGTTGTGCTGCGGGCTCGGCGTTCCTCCGGGATAACGGGGCGAGTCCGTATCATTCCCCCTCGCCTCCGACGAGGGTGGAAACTGTCCTTGCAGAGAATGATGTTGCGCAGCTCCGTCACCATTTCCTGGCACACCGACACCTGGAAGGCAGACCCGAGACACACTGCTCACCTACGCAAGCTGCGAGCCCAGCAGCGCCGCCTCCGCTCTGCATTCTGATGCCAAAGTGTTGTGGACTCGGTCATTAATCTGGCCACTGGATTTCAAAACCAATGCTTGGCTACTCATGCTGGATTAAGCACAACAGATTCCACCTCCGGTCAGAGACCCTCCTGTATCCTGGGATCCCCAAACCAACACAAAACCCAAACCTGTGACAGGTAAAAAATCCTCAGATGATCTGAGGGCAGGTACCTGGACAGCCCTTGGAGCACCCCCAACAGCCTCGACCTTAGGGGAAGCGCATTGGAAGCTCATGTGTTTTAGACCCTGCCCAATGCACCTGGTCTTCTCATGGCTTTGAGGTGTTGTTACCATGAATGCTCATGGTTTTACTTGCTCCAGAGCACCGTGCTGCTGAGTACCCCGCAGATACACACACACTACCCGCTCAGGACACTTTCAGGTCCTACCTCCGACTGTTCAGAGTGCCGAAGGCTCCACAAAAATTCCAGCATTGCCATGAAAATTGCTACGATTAAGCCGCAGATGAGAACCACGAAGATTCCACCAATATTCTCCATTCCCAGGCCTAGAATAAAGCAGAAGAGACAACATAGTGGAGGGGCAAAGGCAATGTAAATGGCAAGCACTGCTGTACATACATCCCCACTCCTTCCTGTTTAGCTGGCATTGCAAATACCCAGCCAGGCACCAAAACCACCCAGCCAGCACTGTCCTATTAATAGCTCCCCACATGACTCAGATGGCAAAGCAAGTGACTCGCAATAACTGCACGATCGAAGGCGCGGCCTGAGAAATGATGATTTTGCAGATAAACAGCAAGTACATTGGAGAGAAGTACAAAGCAATTTGTGGACAAACCGAAAACGGGGAGGGGGGAAATGAGAGATCAATCGGGCACATTAATCCCTGCAAATTATTCACCCAGCTCCAGTTGCTTTGAACTTTGCAAAGGCAGATGAGCAACGTTGTTAAAGAAGCAGAGATGAAGAAGACAAGAAAGGGCTTTGAAGGAAGCTGGCACCAAGAAAAGCTCCTTTGATTGCATTACAAAGCGCCGGTGAAAAACGATTACTGCCGGTTGTAGTGCAATGGCAAGAATTAGACCAGGACCCAGCACTGTCTGACATGATACGGAGACCAAATAGGGTCCCTGGCACCCAGGAGTTACAAGTTGGGGGCTGGGTGCTCCCTGCCCAGCACCCCGTGGCCTGTGAGGAGGAACCAGCCCCTTCCATGGGGTGAATATCTCACCAGCTTCACCAGCTGGAAGGAAGTCCACCCTCAGTAACCCAGCCTGGGCTTCCTGAGTGCTGAGGCTGTCACCCCACTTCCCAGCGTGAACCCCACACCCAACACCACAGCCTGTGGCTCTGTCTGGCCCTGCAGAACAGGCCCCATGAGGCTGGGGAGCAGCGCCGGCCTCAGCACACGCTGTCCGAGAAGCGGCTCTTCTCGGGTTCGGGTCTCAAGCGGCCTGGGTCCTGATTGGATTGATTACTAAAAAGCATGCAGTGCTTTGCACTGAGGTGACTCTATGAGGCCATTACTCAACGAGAACATCTATAAAAATCTTCCTCTCCCCTCTGTAACATTAAATCAAAGTGTAAGAATCAATGATTTATTGACTTAATCTCTGCGTGGCTTTTAGACATAAAATCTCACCAAAATCCTTGTAAATCGCTGACCTGTTTTGTTCTAAAACTTAGGAGGGCACATTTCTCCCTCCTCCTCCGTCATCCTTTTGGCATTGGCTCCAGAGCAATCTGGCGACTCTGTAAATCAGCCTTTCGCAGATAAATGTTTCCACCAAGACAGCAAATTGCGGGGCAGAAAACACAGCCCATAATCACAGCTCAGACCCAAGATAAAGGCCATCCCCTCCTCCCAGCAGCTCTCAAATTTGAATTTAGGGGCACTATGAGCCTCTTTACATCCTTTCTGCCATTTTACCTGGGTGCCGCCTCGACACCTGTCCCCAAGCATGGTATCTCCTTCCCTCCATGTACACATACCAGCGGGCTACACCCGTCCTCATTTCCACCCAAAATGAGAAGGTGAACCACGGACCCGGCTCGGCTCTCCACCTCAATGCTCAGAAAGGTCAGAGGAGTGTCCTTTCAAGTGTCCTTTCAAGCGGGGGACCCGCTGGCCTCCCAAAAAACACTTGCTGAGGAAAGGGCGACTGCCAAAAGTAAAAAATGCAGCAACTGCGTTAAGCTGGCAACTGCTCTCATGCTGGGACATCAGCCTAATGTGGAGCTTTTATAGCAATCTGCATAGCGTTACCCAAAAGAAATTGCGCCTCGGCTTACAGATGCACTAATAAAGTCCTTGTGTCCCTTCCCCTGGCTGTTTAGAAGGCGCTTTCACTTGCAGCCATTAACCAGCGGGCCTGCGGTGGAGATCCATCTCCCTTGAAGGAACCCAGGATTTTGGTCTGATCCCTTTAGCCATCCATTTTCCTATGTAATGCTGCAGACACTCATTAGAAGCTAATTTACCCTCCATATGCCTCCAATATTTGTCATTTGGTTGTTCCCGCTCTCTCTGCCCCAGGCAAAAACACACAGCATGAGGCACAGCAGAGCTGTTTGGCTTTCTCCTTCAGTTGTGAGGGAAGGAATCTCAGGTCAGAAGAAGGGGAAAAAGTAATTCTTTGGCAGAAAACCTGGCAGCGCACATGTGCAGGTGGATGCTGATCCTCGCACTGCTGGTAAGGATGCTTCTACTGCCTCCAGCGCGCTACTGGGGAGCGGTGTGGCTTACCTTTGGCTCTGTGGTCCTCCTCTTTGGGGCATTTCCCTCCTTCCCACCACTTCCGCTTCAGGATTTCCAGGCGGTTGTTCTCTTGCAGCTGCAGGATGGCCAGGTCGAATTCATCCCGGAACACAGAGCCTGCAAACACCAAGAGGTACGTGGGTAAGGCACCGCCTCAGCCTGCCTTCCTCCCCACTCATCCCCACCACCGTGCCCTGACGCTTGTGCCCAACTACAGAAGCCCATCTCTGAACAGCGTGGAGGGACTTAGCTCACACACAGGCCCTGAAAACCTGCAGCCACCCTGCTGGGACTGTCAGCTGGTGAACATCGTTTGCAGGCAGCGATTTCTCCTGCCCACCCTGACCCACACAGGCCATTCCAAGAGGTCCATGGCAAGGGCGAGCTCTGGCTTTGGGGGCAGGTCTGAACAGGCAGCTCAGTATGGAGCTGCTCCTCCAGGCCACCAAGATCCCTCTCCTGGCATTCCGCCTCCAATCTCGCCCTTGCTCAGAGACTCCTTTCCCTCACGCTGGTGCACTGAGATGGCAGCACGTTCCACCTACACGCAAGTTGGTGGTAGGGGAGGCTGGCTCCCGTGCTCAGCACCCAGCTCAGGACTGATGTCTGCTACCAGGGGTCCTGAGGAAAGGCCGTGGGAAAGACCACAGTTCTCCTGGAAACCCTGCACTATTGTCCCAGCGAGCAGCTTTCTGCTCTTCTTATCTCCTACGGTTTCACTGTTTAACAAGACAATGTCAGAACAAATTTAGAGCTGAGAGTAAGGTTTGTACTCACGATCAGGTTACCGCGACTTTACACGCTTACGCATGTTCTCTACACTATAGTGACTGTCTGTGTGACGGTTCTTATGTAAGTCACCTTCACTTTGTGTCGCTAAATGCGGGTGCTTAAAGGTCAGGAACACAGCCTCCTGAGCCTGCAAGGCTGGCCGAATATCAGTCAATTGATCAGGATAACAGCTACTACATCCTTTTTCTGTGCTGCCCTGGGAGATGCTGTTCTCTGGCTAGCTCTTGTATTTCAAAGACAAACCCCCTGCATTCATTAAACCTGATTATTAGCTGAGACAGTCACCTGATTACCCAATTCTCTGTCCTGGAGCTTTAGGAACCACCAACTGTTAAGAAACTTGTGCGAAGAAGTACAAGAGTTACAACAGCGTTACTTTTACAGCACTTGTGAGATAAAACAAGGAGCACAACACGATTCAGAAACACTGGTTCAAAAGGGAAGCAGTCAGCAAAGAGCATATATACGCAGAAAATCAGCAGTAATTTTGCAACATCTTTCACATGAATTATTTAAAGAGCCGCAGTCGCGTGTCACATGGCTCTGGACCAGAGCAGGTCTCGTGCATCTGGCTCTGAGCGTGCACCTCAGGAGACTGCAACGTCTGTGAGTCTCTTCCCAAGACACAAAACGACCCTGGGCAGAGCTGTGAAACGTGACATCGGCTTTAGAGCCGGTTCAGCCTTTCAAGTGCTCCGGTCCTCTGCCGACAGCTGAGAAGGACTAGAATTTTTCTTCACTGCCTACCGACGGGCATGCCAATCCCGTAGCCCTTGGTGTCCAGAAGGCCCCCGACCTGCGTGAGGTTGCAATTGCGCTGACGATAATACTCGTTCATGGTGGACTCCAGCAGGAAGGCGTAATTGGAGTTCAGCACGCGCGCGATCCCTTCCTCCGTGCTCTTCACAAAGACGCTGGGCTGCTTGGAGTACATGTAGTTCCACATCCGCTGGTACGTCTGGTAGCGGGAGTTCTGCAGGAAGAAAAGCGGAGGCAAGACGTGGCTAAGGAGGGAGCGTCTTGCTGGAACACAAACCCCAAAGTAGATGCCACTACGAAGAGGCCGCAGTGGGGAAAGACATCAAAGCAGATTTGGTGCCAGATTCGGAAAGGATGTAGATGCCTACCCTCCATTTACTCCAATGAGATCTAGAGGCCCAGGTGTCTTGGTGGATTTGAGATGTTGCTGGCAAAGCTGGGCATGAAACGAATACCTAATTCCAACAGGTTCCAGCAAAGCTCTTTGCATTAATTCATTTTTAGAAGAATACAAAGTTTCTGTAAGGGTATTCCAAAAGCACACAAAAAAAGCCAGAAGCAACAACTCAGTGTGGCTGTTTTAAACCACTGAATGCTCCCTGTACAGCTCAGAGCCTGTTGTGTCCCTGTAACCTTGTGTTTAACAGCTCGCCAGAGCCAGATACCATCACCTTATGAAGGGCACTGAGGGTTGGGGCAGAGCCAAAACTCCATGGAGCGTGCTGGTCCCTGAATCCATGTTGTGGTTCAACCCCCAACCAGAGTACCTGCTATGGGGAACTGGAGTCTTTTCATCGACTGCAGAAAACTAAAGCTCAACCAGCCCCAAATCCTCAAGCTTTGCTGGTGGCTGAACCTGCCTTGGTTGGGCTGAGAGAGGAGCTCACTGAGGTTTAACCTCTCTTGCCTGCACTGAGTGAAGAGTGAAACCTACTTGTGCAAAGACCGTGGGTAAACACTCCCGCTGGGCTGCACTAGGAGTTTTGGGACTTGCCCCCTACCCCCTCAGCCTTGCATTCCTGCAGCAGGGGAATCCCCTCCTGGCCAGCACAGCGGGTAGGCAATGTGCTGCCAGGCACCCCTGCCATCACCCTTTCACGAGCTCAGAGCCTGGGGAGCAGCACCAGAGAGCTGCGGGGAATCTGCTGCTGACCTAGTTACTGTCCCATCTGCCCAGCTCTGTCCTCTGAATGCAGTCGCTCAGGCAAGGGACAGACAGGGTGTGTTTGCTCCTGATTCCCTGCACTTTTCAACCTTAATTCTGGTTAGCATCAGGGGAAGCTGCTGCCGGGACAGGGACACAGCCAGGAGCTGGGCGATGACAGTGACAGCCTCAGCCATACCTGCTGAATCCTTCAGTGCATTTCACCCACCATCATTGCACTGGTAGCAAAGGGACCCCAGCATAAAGTGCTGCAAACGGTACAAGAACATCTCCTTGCTAATTTCTCCCCTGATTCCTGCAGCTCCAGCACCTGCCAGGCAGCACAGAGCCACAGTCAGGTTTTAAAACTTCAAAGACTTCCTGGAAAGGAGTAAGCGAGTACCTCGGATACAACCACCCTAGTCACTGGGGCTCTGTTCAGCTCATTTTAGATGTAACGTATTGCTTAAAAGTAGCTTTTTGCCAAACCCCTGGAGGGTGTGAAGGTGGGCTGAGAAGCTCAGGCTCACTAGAAAGCTGTTTTAGGCTTCCCAATCCAGTTCAGGCTCAGATGGGGGGGGGGGGGGGAAGTGAGAAAAGCTTTCTCTCCTCTCGGAATTTCAACACGTAATAAATAAATAATCCTGAGCAGCTCTCTGAGCATTCTGAGCACGGCAGAAAAGATTCCCTCGTTTATTTCCCTTCTGACTAGAGCTGGGAAGACAGAAATTAAACTGGGCTAAACAGCATGCCTAAGTTTGCATACACTCGACTTAGCTGTTCTCAGTGCCACTGAGCACACGCAGCCTCTTACACCAGCCTACCCGGGGCCTGCAAGCCATTCTTTGCTTGCCCAACTGGACACACTCTCATGTAAAAGCCAAGATTGCATCCAAAGCATGCAGAGACCCATGGAAATGCTCATCTGCTGAAGGCCATGTTATGCCATCACTGTGTCACAGGGACGTGGGACGCGTCCCCACCAACCTGGTGACACTCCAAGCATTAGTTTGCTTCCTAACTTCAAGCAGGGAAGCCTGCTCCTCCAGCATCCAGCATGCATGTCCTGACCCTCATCCTCCAGCACCCCAAAAACATGCCAGCTGCTGTGTTACGAAATCCTGCCTTCCCCACCACTCATCCCATCGTCACCCACTATGGAGCTAAGCCCAGTCCTGGGCAACCCATCAGCCAGGATTCCCTCTAAAGGTCCCCTCAGTGCCAGAAACTGAAATGAAACAGGCATGGGGCAACACCCAAATCTGATTAAAGGGTGTCCTCTGCACCCCCTGCCCCACTTAGCATAGGAATGGGGTTTACTTGAAAGAAGGTCATGCTGGAGCCGCCGTGAATGGTGCCATATTCAATGGCTGTCTGGTCTGCCAGATCATCCACGGATTCGATGGGGACGTCCATCCGCTGCACGGTGAGGAAGGCTGCCAGATTGGCCGTGTAGGAGGAGATGATGATCAAGGTGAATGCCCACCTAGGGAAAGGGGAAGCAAGGACGGTGACCTGAGCTTTCCCTAGGGACTGAATCAGTTCTCCACCCCCACCCTCTACACCTCTCCATTGCCTTCTGCCCAGAGAAAAGCCCACAGAGAAGCCTCCCTTAAGAGGAGGGCTGACCTCCTTACCAGACTCCACTGACACAGCGCGTGGATAAAGCTTGGGGTGCAATGGTGGAGCCTTGCTGCATGAATCCCCCCACTGGGAACCACAAGCTGTTGCCAAGAGAGTACTGATTGACGAGGAGATTGCATCTGCCTTGTGAGCAGGGGTGGGGGCTGTACCACTCATACGGCGTCAACCTAAAATGACAAGAAACAGGTAGCTCAGGTAATTCGCTGGGAAATGGGACACTTTGGAGAGGGAGAAAGAAAGAAAAAAGCACAAAAAGAAAAGCTGTGAAGTCCTAACATTCCTGGAGGCAGATTTTTTTCTGAGGAGAAAACTCCTTTTTGCTGTCAATTGATGCCCAGGGCTCAGAGCTGTGTGAAATCTTTGCTCTGTGACTCATAAGCCAGAGGCTTTCTTGTAAAGATTTGCTGAAGTTTTGAGAGGCTCTGCTGCAAATCTGGGCATGGGCTGCAGGGGGGCTGGAGCCCTGTGTGCCACAGACATCCACAACAATAAGTCCAGATGTGCACAGCCTCGACGTGAAACCGAAATCAAACATCTTTGTCCGTGTTCCCTGCTGGAGAATGAGCATCAATGGGAAGTTCAAAAGCGAAACGTCTGAGACCTGACTGCATGACACCATCAGGAAAAATAACTGCATGGGTCCACATGGCTCCTCTGAGGAGTTTTGATTGCCCCAGCAAGGTCTAGGTGCCAGGTCTAGTTTGAAGCCAAGCACTGGTGTTCCAAAGCATCACATGCTTTTAGGGGTAGGACAGAGGTGGGAATCATAGGATCATAGAATGGTCTGGGTTAGAGGGGACCCCAAGGATCACAGAGCTCTAACCCCCCTGCCACAGGCAGGGCCACCAACCTCCAGGCCTGGAGCCACACAAGATTGCCCAGGGCCCCATCCAACCTGGTCTTGAACACCCCCAGGGATGGGGCACCCACCCCCTCTCTGGGCAGCCTGTTCCAGCTCCTCACCACTCTCTCTGTAAAAAACTTCCTCTAATATCTAAGAACCGAGAGCACAGCACTGAAGTGACTTAGCCTAGCTCTTGTTTTTTTTCTGTTTCCAACTCCCAGTTCCCTGGTTGCTAAGAATGTCTTCTAATTCCTACGCTGCAGTTCATTATATTGCTAATGGTTAATGAAGCTGGTGCCCGGGAGGGTCACTCTGGGGATGGTGCCAGCACAGCCTCAGGGCTCTGCCAGCTTATGCAGCATTTAACCAAAACGAGGTGTTTCTTTCCATTTCTGCATCTCCTGCCTCACTGTGAAGCCAGTGAAAGGGAGGTTATGCCTTGACGACTTTCTATGGTCGGATCAAGCTCTAGCAGTAAAAAAACACCCACTGCTTTGGGAGAGTCTCCTGCAATTCACAGGGTCAAAAGCTCCATCCTGCTGAGCAAGGCAGAGAGCAGCATCCAAACCTTCCTCTCCAGTGGGGAGCTGCCGGAAAGGCACCTTTTCTTTTGGAGGACCATGTTTAAAACACGAGGAGGGGGCTAAAGAGGCACCAAACCTCAGTCTGCAGAGAGCGTCGGGCTGCATTATTCAATGGTTTCTTCAGAGCCACGTTTCTGAGGCTGTGGCAGCATTTGAAGAAACCATTAAAGCCCTGTCAGGATGACAACTTTAACCATGCTAAGGGACCGAGAGGCGGCACAGTTCCCATTTTTGTAATGAGAACTGGGTATTACCGTGTCCCCAAACAGCCCTCCAGCCCTCAGCACGCAGCGCCAGGACACAGCTCAACCGTGTCTGGAAAGGCCCCCACCAAACAGGGTGCACTGGGAGGTCAGGGTGAGCAGCAGAGGAGGACAGGCCCTGGGCTCAACGGGAGACACGCTGCAGACGAGTGGCAGCGATACGTTCTGAGGCTCATTTAGATGAAGTCATAGGGAAACGGAGCTGAAAGCTGTGAAACGGGGCTCTGCAAACACAAGGCTGCTGAGAGATACTGATGGACCTTCCTTTGCTGTACACACTGGGCTTTGCAGGGCCAGAAGCACCAAGCATCGCTATTGGAATTTGCATTAGCACCTCTGAAGGCTGGTACCTGCCAGCCTCCACCCTCCCGCTCAAAGCAAGTGCTTGGTTTATCTCCTGCAGTCCAAACATCTACAAGGAGCAGCACCATTTGCAGCACCAGCCCTGCTCCCAAAACCTTCTCCCACCCTTCCCACGCAGTTCTCGGCACCAGCACCCATCGCTGTGGCCAAGCACACTCCTGCACCACGGCATGCTGCTCCTGCCCACCCTGTCACAGCCATGCCAACCGCTGTCCCGGGGTGCTGTATGCACTGGTGATGTACCAACAGCCACCCCAGGCTGCCACTATGCATCGGTGAGATGCCTGAGTGTGCACACAGCAGCAAAGCCCCAGTCCCCAGCAGGTGGAAGGCAGGAGGCTGGGGCACTTCTGCCTTCTCCTTCCTGTCGCCTCCACACTGCTGTCCTGGGACATGTCCCCGTGTCCCCCTGCGCGGCCCCTCGCCGTGCAGCCCCCCCATCTAGCGTGACGCTAGATGGCACCGCGAGGAAGGGAAAGGCGCTGCCAGTCACATTACCGAGCGACCAGGAAGAGGACGCAGCTGACAGCCAGGTAGGCGAGCAGCATGAAGAGCCACACGCCGGGGGAGAAGGGATCCAGGAAGGAGAAGTAGCCAGGTTTGCGGCCCTGGAAGGGAAACAAAAAGGCGTCTGAGCTGCTTGTATTTCTGTCCATTAAACAGCGAATTCTAAACGCAACAGAAACAGACCTGCCTGCCTGGCTGCTGACAGTGGCTGGGAGCAAAGGAAGGGAAACGAACAGGGCTCGGTGAAAAGCCTCCCAGGGAGAACAGGTCACAGCAACACGAGAAATGACCCAGTCCCGCAGCATCCCCAGGCTATTCCTCTTCTCACCTTAACCACTTCTGCTCCTCCAAGCCAAAAATAAAAGTAGCAATGAATTGACTGAAGAAATTGAGGTGATTGCAGCACCCTGCTCTGCCCATGTGCTGCACCCCTCACCTGCAGAGCATCCCAAGCAGGCTGGGCAGGAGGGGTCTCCCCCCGGAGAGCATGTGGGTTGGGGGGACCCTGGGCACTAAGCAGAGCAGGGGAAAAATATTTTTGTGCAGAAAAAGTAAAGGGGGGGGGGAGGAAAAAAAAAAAAAAGAAGATGCTCAGAATATTTCTGGTTTTCTTTCTTCAGCCTTGAAATGTTTCTGCTCTACAAAACTCCATGAAATTATTACTTTTATCTCAGGGAACACGATATTTTTATCTGCAGGATGCGTCAGAATTTCCTGTTTTTTCTCAGCAAACCACCTTCCCTTGAACAGCAATGCCTCACTGCTAGGAAAAACACAGTTCATCTTCTCTCAAAGTATCTTTACTTTGCACAAGGACACCGACACCACTGAAATCTTGTCAAATTTAGCAAAACTTGTGCAAATGGAGGACTGATTTCTAGGAGAAGCTCCCCAAAACCTGACCAACCTCCTGTTTTGGGTGAGTGCACTTCTCCCACCACCCCCAGCTCTGTGTACGCAGCTCCTCTGGAGCACGGCTTCCTCCGAGGTGGGAAAGGCAGCTGCACCTCCGAGCACACTCAATGCCACTGTGGGGAGAGATGAACGTAGGACACAAGCCAGAGGACTGAAGAAGTGCTCTTTTTGGCTCTCCATGAAGCTTGTGTTACCCCCACGGAGGGGAAAGGGCTCTGTTTCTGCTCCGTGCACCCCAGACACACCCCTCCCACCCCAAATGCTCCGAAGTGTTCAGGCAGTGCTCATCTGCTTCAGCCATCTCCTGTCCTTGCCTTCCCCTTCTGAAGGCTCCCCAGCAAAGGGGCAGGGGTCCTAGCGTGGGGCTAAAGGGCTAAGCCCATGGGAAGATGAGCCCTTTGCTCACAGGAGCCCATATGTCCCACCCTGACCCCAAAGCCAGTCCTGGCATCACAAAACCTCAGCACCTGTAACCAGGAAGCCACCCATGAGTCAGGAATTCCTGGGAAGGGTTTTACTGTAAAGCCAGAGTGGAAACAAGACTTCCATCCCTTCCCAGCCAGGTTGTCAGCGTATTTCTTCCCAGCACCTTGCTCTGTTTGTGGTGTGCTCTGTTTGTCACGCTTTGCTCAACACAGCTCCCTCCAGCAGCCGTGTCCCAGCTCCTGTGGCTCCACTGTTATCCCATCGCTTGACACGAGAGCTGCTGCCAGGGCTCATCTCTGATACACAGAGGCCTCATTTTTCCCTGCTCCGAGGCTTCACCCTGCCCATCTGTGACACCACATGAACTAATAATAGCCAGTAATAAGTAATACCTAACCCCAATTGCCACAGCAAACCCGGAGCCACCAAAGGCCAGGGTCCTGACACCTCAGAGCTGTGCTTAATCCAAATAATTTCCTGTTTTCACCTCAGGACACAGAGCTGCTTTTTTTTTTTTTTAAATTCCTCCCCCAGACTCAGAGCAGCAATTTAAATTCCATTTCCATTTAAAAAAAACCCCCACTGTTTTACTACTGAAGTATTCCTGATCTTATGCATAACCTGAATTTCACAAGGTCTCGGTGGTTCTTCTGAAGATGAAGCTGTTGCTAGAAAAGGCAATAGTTGTTGCACAAAAAAAAAATCTTCCTCTAGCAAAAATAAGCAGGATACTGTGATATTCACAGCTCCAGTCACCAGCTGGGACTGTAACACCTCGGAAACCTTCTAGTGCAAACCCTGCCCTAGAACCACCACACTGTAACATCCTATCCCTGTATCCTTAAGGACAAGGTGAGCTCGAGATCCACGTTTTAAGAGGCTCTGGCTCATTAAGCCTTTTAACAGAGAGATGAGCTAAGAATCAGCAGTTCAGACCATCCTGGGTCCATTTTCAGGATACTTTAAAGCAACTTCTCAAGAAATGAATCAGTTTCTCCCAGGTGTGATTCCACAGTCTCTTCAAGCCAAAGTGTCTCTTCCATACCAGGGTATCATACTGCCCAGCAGGTGAGGCACAAACAGTGAAAGATACCATGTGCTTCTTCCCCCCTTTCCCATCTTCTGGTCAGCTGCTGCTGCATCCTGCTTTTCCTTATGTTTCTTTCCCAGAAACCCAGAGACAAATGACTGCTACAGCTGGCATCTGGGCACAAACCAAGGGCAGACACTGCTGGAAACTCCAGCCCAAGACATGTCCAGCAAGATCCTTTACTCACCTTGCTGGAGCTCCCCTTGTGAGACCATCTCATGAATCCACAGGCTCTGAGGTGTGCTCCCCCTGCACTCCTTGCTGATCCCATCCAGAGGATCACAGGCTTCTTGATGTCTTCCTGTAGGCAAAGCTCTTCTCTTGAGTGACTGCGTGGCTTTCCAGGGTGCCCCACAGGGCCCTGGTTCCCTGGGTCATGCAGAGCTAAGCTGGCTCGGCTGCCTCACATCTCCCAAAGGTGCTTAACACACTCAAGAACGAAATGAAGCACTGAGAACCTGCAAGGTGTGAAGGGCACCATGAGCCCTCAGCTGAGCAAACCAGAGCTCCTCGAGCAGAAGATGGTTCCAGGCAGCTTATCCCTTCCCAGCATCCCAAAGCTGGCAGGGAACTCCCAGGCACTGGCAGTGCCTTGGCTGGAACTCCCTTGGGAGATGCCCTGGTAACAAAGTTCTTTTCTGTAATTAAGGCCCTGATGTCTTCTCTATGTTTCCGGGGCAGTTTGTCAATAAATTACACTCATTAAGGAAATTGTGTTGGAAGCTTTAAGTCTCAGGCTTGGCAATGACTCTCTCCTGAGACTTTACAGTCGTAGTAGTTCTGGTTCTTTTCAGCTACAGTCATTTTCAGGCTGCTGCTACATATTCTTTTCATTCACAGTTCTAGAGAAGAATAAAGATATTCTGTTCCCACGGAGGGCACAAACTCTCTCTTATCTGTCTGTTTTGAAGATGGGAATGACAATATCTGGAGTCTGTCAGCTATTTTTAGTCAGTCCCAATACAGCTTTATTAATTGGAAGAGCTACTTTTCCTGGAATAGAAATGTGCAAAATG
This sequence comes from Gallinula chloropus, assembly GCF_964237585.1. Taxonomy (NCBI): domain Eukaryota; kingdom Metazoa; phylum Chordata; class Aves; order Gruiformes; family Rallidae; genus Gallinula; species Gallinula chloropus. The sequence continues at coordinate 1,468,390 of NC_140109.1, read as the reverse complement.
CCCAATAATTGATGAAGGCCTCCTGCAAATCCTCAGATGGAAGCGGGAGAGATTCGTTTCCCCCTCAGTTGTTCTTGGAAGTTTTCCTTTGCAAGCAGAGAACTAGTTTTCCGGGCAGGTATCTGTGTGAGAAGAGCCTGAACGTGCAGGGAAGAGGAGGAGGGGAACTATTTGGCATGGTCCTGGACTTCTCTGTGTCCAGGTCCATGCCTTACGACTCTCTGACTGCCTTGCCCACACACACAGAGCTGGAAGGGCCCCCAGCACTCGTGGTTCAAGGGTCAGCCCTCCCTATGCCACTTCTCAAAGACAGCAGCCCCTAAAAAGGCAGGCAAGAGAACTCCCTCATGTCTCCATGAGACAAGCAAGGAAACAGCCTGGAAGGGCAGAAAGCCTGATGCGCCCTAGGTACAACCACGGTGCATTTGGTCTCACCAAAACAAAGCTTGCATATTCTGAGATGGCCACGTCCGATCCAGGTGCAGATCCCTCTCTCTCCAAGGCCCTTTCTCCAGTTCAGATAAGTGAAACCCAAGTGAATCCTGAGCTTAATTTGGGGTCACCAGAGGAGCCCCAACTGACAGGCCGATGCATACCACAGTCCCAGGCATGCTTTGGGCCAGCGGTCGCTCCCACCCCAGTGAGACTTGCTGGCAGAGCAGCGTGGCTGGTCAGGAAGGGAGCTCAGCACCTCGGCCACTGAGCCTCCACCAGCTGGAAGGAAGGAGCTGTTCATTCCACCCTGCCCCTTTTGCTGGTCTTCTGCAGCAATCGAGTAGAAACACTTTAAGCCTCAGTTCACTTGGCCTAAACTCAGCTGCTCCAGCATACTCACCACATCTACATCATCTCATCTTAAGGCAGAGCACCGTAAGGACTCTCAGGGCTGATGAGCCAGAATCACATGCTAGCTACTCCCTTGCTCCCTGCCACCGAGGTGGGTAAATGAGCAAAACTACGTGCAGGTTACAAATAAACCTGACTTTCAACCTGTCTCTGTGCAGAAACGGCCCTGGGCACTTGATTTCAGCCCTCTGCCAAGCAGAGTGATGGTTTGGGACTCATCATCCATCTCCTGCCTTCCACAGGTCCCACCAGATGGTCAGTATGGGAACAGAACAGCATAGAACAAAGCAAGCCTTTTCTTTCAGCAGCCTGCAAGTCAGAAGGCCTATTAGAGTCCCGTGTCAGAAATCCATACCTGATTATATCACAACAAGTGAAATTGAGAAAAATGACAGCCCCATTTAAAGCTGCCATATTTCGTTATGTGTGATAAGAGACACATAACGGCTGGGTTGGCGGGGTGGGGAGGGGAGGAGAAAGAGGGGACAAATCATTTGCCACTGGAGTTACAGGGAAATGAAAATAAAATGTCACCACATCAGGAGGAGCGGGACATGGAGGCGAGTCCTTGGCAAGTTTGATTTGTGGTTATTTAGTAGGCAACGTCTGAGCTGCACCACGATTAACAAACGTCAGCTGCAATTTGTGACATCGCAGAGATGTCTGTTGGGGTGAGGAAGGGAAGGGACAGGAGCTGATGGAGCTGATGGGGCTGTGGGGCTGCCTTCCGCAAAGCACATCCTTAAAGGAAAACCAGGGTGATGAGCTATCTTGCCTTTCCTTGCTAAATAAATATTTACTGGTTTAATTAGTTCGTTTCCACACAGACACCCTCCTCAAGCTAAGCAGGAATGGTCTTGGACAAAGAGATTCTGGAGAGGAAAGAGGGGGCTCTGAGCTTCCCTGGTGGGATCCCTCCCTACTTCTGGGGAGGAAATAAGTCCTGGTTACCCCTGCCACTGCTGCAGCAAAGCAGGTCTGGCTGCAGGGTGACCTGGCTTGGAGATGCCTGGCATCTCCCTTGTGAGCTCCCCTGCTCCAGCTCCTACCTGGCTCCTTACTGGGGCAGCTGAAGACCAAGCCCTAAACTGATGTCAGGGGACAATTCACCGAACCCTTCTTAAGACTGTAATTATTAATCCTGTTCCGTTTGGTAAATGCCTGAAGGGCAGGCTGGAGCATGGCTGCGCTGCGTTACTCTGGTACCAGCACGAGCAGCAGATGGTCCCTGCCCTGAAGAACTTACACTCTTAAGTAGATGTGTCAGACACGTTTGTATCAAGCTCGCGCAGCGGCAGCGGCAGGCGCCCTGCGCTTATAGAGCCCATCACATGCAAACCCCGCACCGACGCTCCCCTGTTCCCTCTGGAGGGAGTGACATCAGCCTCACGCTGCTCAGGGAGCGCTGCCTCAATTAAGGGACTCGCTGAAGGTTATGGTGTAAATCAGAGGCAGAGCACGCAATGGTGCTCAGTCCCCAAACTTTAAAGAGGCATGTGAGAAAGCCAGGAGCTCGATTATAGCCCCAGCCAAGGGATGCTGGCAGAAACACCTCCCAGATCCATGGGGGGCTGGTGCTGTGAAACCCCAAGCGTAACGGGGAAGGGACAGTCACATTGGATTTCGGGGAGCTTGGACAGCCTGACCCTGTTTGATCAGTTAACTCGTTGCTGCTGAATTCTGCACGTACCAAGGGGGAACAGAATTTCAACTAGATTTTAATCACTGCTTGTTCTTGGCAGGAGCCGCTCCGCACAGAGAGATGTATGCGCAAGTTTGTTTGTGTTCCCACCAAACGCTGCATCCTTAACAGCCTCACGAACGGAGAGGGGGGCTGGGAGAGGCAGCTTGAATTGTTCCATCCTTTTTGGCTGCTATTGTTTAGCTGATGGGAAGACAATGCTGTAATTCGCACTGTACAGAGCACGTTTCCAAAGTGCAGGCTGGGAGCAACACGACATCCTGTTGCAACAGGACCTGGATGCCAGAGCTTGCCTCCTGTGACACCAGGGAGGGAACTGGGGGCTTTGCCTGGTCCATATGGGTGTAGCTGGGGAAAATCTGTCCTCTCCTGAGCTGTAGGAAAAAGCTAGAACAACGGGAATGCAAGAGGATCTCTATGTATTTAAGACAACTGTGGTCTAAGCAAAACATCACCCAAGGCCACCTATGTGGCTGCACATGTGGATGCCCTTGAAGGATTCCCAGCTGCTCTGCCCTGACCCTGCATGTTGCTGAAGAGCCACCCCATAATGCCTGAGCTGCCTTTGGGGTGTCAGTGGATAACCACCCCGCTGCCAGAGTTACAACAGATGATTGAATGCAGCCGAGAAAGAACCAGACCTAGTTGCTAAACAACAGCATCCCTTCTTGCCCCTCCCTGGACAATGCTGTGCACAGTGGGGAGTAGCCCAGGGAAGGGTCCTGGCTCCAGGAGCACCCCAGGAGCAGGACCCTTCCCTGGGCCACTCCAGGAGTGATGTTCTGCCCTTTTCCTGCCTGTGGTTCAGAAAGCAGAGGACTGATCTGCACATACAGCTTTTACAGGAGGTCACAGCACAGAAAGTGATCCCAGTTGCCTTCCTGGCTGGGATCAGGGTGCTTGCCCCACCATCACCACTGAGGTGCACCCATGAGCATCCCAGCTTGGTCTCCTCACCATAAGAGCCAATGGATGGTGACTCCAAGCCAGGTTTATGGCAGTCGTGGTGCTGCCCCACCTCAGCAGGCTCAAAGCCATGCTGAAGCCGTCCCATGGCTGTCACTGTGCCTGGAGCAGAACCAGACAAGCTGACACCTGCCCACACTTCCCCTGGTAGCACCCATCTGGCAGAGCCCTGATCACAGCCCCCCACCACGCCTGGGGAAGATGGGGAGGGGGAGCCAAGAGGGCTGGGGGGCTTGAACAAGGGGAATCATCCCCCCAAGCTGACACAAGGCAGAGAGACAAGATGATAAAGGTCGAGCACATTTACGTTTAAATAAGAAACCAAAATATTTCTGTGAGTCATTCATTCTTCCTCTATAACCAGGCACGTTCACATGCAAATGATGGAGGGACATAAACGGTTATAAACTAAGGCTCTTACCATATGAACTCGGTAGAGAATGCTAATTCCCAAAGTCATGAAGGGCTTAGAGAAATCAATCACCTTCTCCCGCTCCGCCGTAATCGTCAGTCCTGCCACAGCCAGATCTGCTTTCTGGAGAGAAAAGGAGAGCAGAGAAGATCAGGACCCTCAGCCTGGGAACAGTGTGGGGCAGGGAAAGCATCAGGACCACGTCCAAGCTGTTCAAGACACCCGCTTCTGGAGGATAGGGGTCCCATTTTCTGGAAGAGGCATTTGCTGCAGGCAGAGCTCAGGCTCTGTGGAAGCTGTGGGAGTGTTGCTGGTGATGTCCACTGTGCTCCTGCACCCCTCCTTCCCAGGCAGGATTCACATAAGCCCTGGTCAAACATGCTCCAAGCTTTACCCCACCTTGCACTCCAGCCCACTGCTCCATGGTTTTCTGTCCTTCATCTCTACTACACGCTGGAGAAGCAGAAAGCTCCCTGTGCTAGAAGCTGTACTAGGAGCTGTGTTAGCCCCTGCCCTGAGTGCTCATGGCCTGGTGGCTGTTTTTTGCTCACTGACTACTTAAGACCCGTCAAAACAGGAGCCACGGAGACCATAAATACTGTCCCAACCAAAAGACGGCCCAACCTCCCTCTTCCAAAGCCCCTGTGGAGCGCAGCTGTCCTCTCACTCACTTTCAACCCCACAGGTCAGAAAGCACACTAAAGCAGCATCGTTACCCAGTGCCCCAAGTCATGAAGTTCACAAGCCTGCCAACCCCAGGCCTCCAAAACTCCATCTCCGTCTCCATGAAATTCAGAGGACTGGTGTAAAAATTTCCAGATTGACTTCCAAAGCAAATGAGATTAGGGGGAAAAAAATAAAAATAAGCCCTTTCAGTGTTAATACCCTTGTAACACAGATAAGGGATTTGAATTTTAAATATTATTTTTATTACTATAGCTCTTTTAATGTGTGTAATTGCTTTCTATAAAAATGAAACCGTCTCTGTTCCCTTATACGTTTGTTTGCCTGATTTGCAGGGTGAGGATTATGCAAGTGGGAAAAGAGAAGGGGGGATGGGGGGAAACTATTTGCACTCCTTGCCCCCGAGTTTCATGTGGGAGCCAAGACCCCATCAGACCCCCAGTAAAACCTGCATCACTCTCACCATGTTCTCTGTCCCTGCATCACTTCCCATAGGACAGAGGATCAGCCACCTCTGGCACAGCTTTGCCAGAGGGGCTTTCCGCACATCCAGCCCAACATCTTCACAGGACACACAGGGAAGAGGGGCCAGGGAAAGGCTGGAGTTGCAAAAGGGAAGAGCAGCAGTGCTGGAAGAAGGAAGGGGAAAAGAAAGGCGAGGTGCTCTGCAGGCCTGCCCAGTAAGGGGGGGTGATGGAGAAGGCAGGTTTCACAGCCCAGGAAGGACTGGTTTCCTGGACAAGCCCAGTAAGGGGGGGTGATGGAGAAGGCAGGTTTCACAGCCCAGGAAGGACTGGTTTCCTGGACAAGCCCAGTGCCAGATTTCTGTAGTTGTTTCCAAGCAGCTATTACAGATTCCTAGGAGGTTCAGGCTGGAATGAATTACGAGCTGGAGAGAATTTCTGCCTAGCCAGGTATTTACCCACGGGGTTCTTAAAAGGCACCGATAATCACAGTGTGGTCGGCGAGTGGTCCAGCCCTATGTAAACACCAGCAGATTACTCAAATGGGATCAGTTCATCTGTGGAACTCTCTGTCTGCAGGCTCTGAGGCCATGTGAGTTGAGAGCTGATCTCTGACAGCGATAAACTTTGATCTGGGAAAGGCATGCAATGTATTCTCTGGTTGACTACCATCCATTTCATGCCTTTGACCTTGCTTCCTGATGTTCACAGAAGTTCTTGTGATTCACCAGGGTCAGCGCATCTTAGTGACAGAGGAGCTCTGCCAACCTGAGCGCTCTCCAACCCTCCTCACCTGAGCACAGGTAGGAGGTTGCACTTGATGGGCTAAACGATGCACCGGGGGAAAGAAATGGGGTTTGCTTTGTGCTTCTGCACTCTGCAACCAGGTCCTGGGGAAAGGGAAAACAGGAGGCAAAGGATGGGAGGAAGAGGGGGCAAACACAGCTCGATTTTCATCCTTCCAGCACAGTTGCAGCTATAAATGTCAGTGTGAAACAGGCTTAGGAAAAGACCCAAAGCATTTCAGGAGTAGAGACAGGCGCCTCTAATAGAACACTGCTTAAAGAAGGGCAAACTCTTGCTAGGTGATAGGAGGCCTGGGTGGGCTGGTGTCTGAGATAAAAGCACGAGCTGCCACCACCGTACCTGGCATTAACCGTGGGATCTGCCGGCATTAGTAGACAGGCTCGCGCTGCCACCGCAGAGGATGTTAAACACGGGGGCTGAGCTGGGCTCCTGAAGAGGAACAACAATTAAGCAGCCTTAAGAAGCAAATTGCAGGGACTGCCAGTCCGGAGGAGGCGGCCGCCTCCTCGCTGCGGATGCTGACAAGGCTCATCTCGGCGCTAATGGTGATGAATGGGGCCTGACGTCAGCCCTCAGCCCGGGCAGAGGATCCTGCCGAAGCCTCTCGTGGCACGGGGCACCGGCCGGGAGCCCGGCTCTGCAGCGGTTCGCAGCCTCCTGTCACGGCACTGAGACAGCCCATGGTGTGAAAGCCTGAGCAGTGTAAGGCTCAGTGCTGTCTCCGTGTCAGGCACAGGGAAAACAGGCCTGAAGGACACGTCTGGGAGCACAAGGCTGGGATTTCTTCCAGGAACAGGAGCCCCTGACTTTAACAGCAGCTTGGATGCTACATCCCCTGGGTGCATATGAGACCACCCTTCTCATCAGTGCTGCCCACAGAGCACTGACAGCGTGGCCAAGGCCAGGGAAAGCTATTTCTTTCATTGCCCCCATGCTTGGAGGGCCTTCTAGGACACCAAACTCGGCGTTCAACCTTCAGGACACACCTGACCACCCACCATTAACCCTTGCAGACCTGTTGGCATCAGCGCTGCCAGATGCTGGCCCTGCTGGAAACCCATCCGGCTGAGGTACTGAGCACCCATCCGGGGGTGACACTGCTTGACGAAGGGGCATGGGCTGGGTGATCTCCAGAGGTTCCCTCTAACCTCTACAAAATAACAGCCCTTTGGATGCAGCCTGCTCACTGGGGCAGCAGCTCTGGAGCTGCTGTGGCAATGACAGAGCAGTCTCTCTGCATCTGCAGATCTGTCCCACGGCACGATGGGTACGGCTCGGCCGCCGGATCGATGTGCTGATTGCTTCTGCTCCAGCTGCCCGCCTGATCTGACAGGAGCTATTTCAGGTTGTGCAGCTCCTCCCTCTGGAGCAGGCGCCGGCCAGGGTGTGCGCTTGGATGCATATTCTTGCATTGAAAAGCAGGGCCAGGCGAGGGTCACTCAGTGCTGGTGTTTGCGGGGGGTTTTAAGGACGTGTGTGAATTCTGCCACATGGAAAGCAACAGCCTGAAAGCCCCGGGGGCTGCAGCCCTCCGTTTCAGCCACAGCCAGGGATGGGCTGGCCAGCAATTGGTGCAGACGTCAGCCTCAACTCTGCCTTCACTTCACCTGGTCTATCTATAGGGGTGGGAGGAAGGAGGCTATGCTGGGTGTTCTCCGTGCCCATGGTGAAACCCAGTGAAGGTGATGCAGCAGGAAAAGGGACCCTGAGCCTGCAGGGAACAGGGTGAGACAGTGTGAGACCCTAACGAGCTCACGCCATGGCCAGCCATCCTCTGCACGAGTTCAGCAAAATCAACAGTGTGTCGCAAATGTCGCTGCCCACACCCCCACCATGCCTACTCAACAGCCCACACTCCCTCACCTCCCCGCTCCCCATCGCTCCCCCTTGCTCCCCACCATCTCAACCCCCCCACCCACCATCTCAACCCCCTTGCCTGCCAGCACGACAGGGTATGAAGAGATTTCACCCCCCCCACACCCGCCCACACACAGCTTCTCCTGATGAACACCAACACCCACTGCTGAGTGGAGAGCAGGACTCTGCCGAATTGGAATTGTCCTCTCCCTCCTTGCCCCCACTCCTTCGCTCAGCTCCGGTCTCTGAGGGGCATTCACGAGATGGGTAAATCCAGGAATGCTCTCTGAGGGATCTCTTGGACATGAGCCCATCTCCTCAGGGAGGAGCAGAGCAGCTGAGCACCAACGGCTGGAGCTGAGGTACAGGCACGGAGCACAGCCACCATGGCACCACACTACCAGAACAGCAAATACAGGCGTGGCAGAACGAGGAGAAGGTGGCTGTCACGTTGCCTTGAAAATGTGTTCGTTGGCTTGTGTCAGACTAGAGAATTTAGCTCAAGGACGTGCTGGAGAGAGAGAGAAAAGGAAGCCCAGACCACCATCAGGGACTCTGCGCCAGAGACTGCACTGCAGCAGGAAGGCGTGAGATGTAACTCTTCCAGCCCTATTGTCCCCCAAGGCTCTGATGCCAAAAACCAGGAGATGGGAAGATTTGCTGTTCCTCCTTGTTGGCTCGTTAGGGATAACACAGGCGTACAGTGTCAGGCGAACTGCTGGCGACTGCAGTTGTCTGGGCCAGAACCAGCGAGGCTACCGGGGGAAGTCTGCCCTGGCTGGAGAGTGGCTGGCTGAAGGAAGGAGCAGGGTGTTCAGCCTCAGAGGAACTGATTAGCTCCACATTTCCTAAGTGTGTGACACCTTTCACTGAAGAACGGGCTCGAGTCCTTCCTAGTGACTCCTCCCAAGCCAAATCACCCATCAGGGGATGGGTGAAGTTTAGGGGTTTCCTGATCAGGTGGGCAGTCAGACCGCTGCCCAAGCTGTAGGAGTCTCTACAGCCTTCCCACTAATCTCCCAAATCATCCCAGCCCTCTCTTCCTTACTGCTTAATTAGTTTTGTGAGCAGGTCGATAAGAATGTACTGATAAATTTGGGTCAACAACAAATTTATGTTTATATAGCATCCTTCTCAATCATATCATAGCACACAATTAGCCATAATAGAATTTTCAGCACTTAAGAATAAATCAATAGCTGGTTAATTTAGAAGCAATAACATGAAACACTTTTCCCATACAGCCCTGGAGTTGTTCTGAGGAGATTCAGCTCCACGCGGGGATTACAGAGACAAAAGGGATTCTGGAAAGGTATTGCATGGAGCTGGATAATTTTCTCACCTTCTCACATTAAGAGCACCCCTCCCTGGGGGCTGTCTGTCACAGCAGAAGAGGAACACCTCAGATGGTGGGGTTATCACTCCTTAGTAAGGAGAGACTTAGAAAGCAACATCCCAGGCAGCTGTGAATCAACACAACAGGATGCAACTGGGCAAATCCACCCCCATCCAAAGTGCCAGTCCCTGGGACTGATCAAAAGCTCACTCAGACCATTATAAAGACTCCAGAGGGGCCAGCAAGAGCATAGCAGAGAAAGTTCTTTCTCTCCTCCAAATTTTGATTCAGCCTCACCCAGGTTCTGCCAGCTCTGCCCTGCTGAAGCAGAGGAGCAAATCCTCCTAAATAAGGCTGGAGCTGCCGAAGAAACAAACGGCTTCTACATGGAGACAAAGTCAAAAACACTTATTGCTACAGATAAACAACCCTCCAGAAGCTCCCCTTTAACAGAGCTGCAAGTGCCATGGTTAGCAGGCCAAAAATCTGATGGCTGCTCCCTTCCTTTGTGTGCACAGCTCACACGCTGCTCCCTGTGCCTTCCCTTCCTGCCTCCCGAAAGGAACGCTGCAGAGCTGTAATTGTGTGCGTGTGTGTATATATACACACACACACAGATGTATCAAAGCTATGCCAATAGCCCAGAGCATTTGCAAACAACCATACAGAAGGCTCTTCAGCAGAAGCAGACGGAGGTGGGATCTCAGCTGGCATTGAGAGCTGTCGCTCCGCTGGGGAAGGGTGACCCAGGAGACACGGTGCTGGTTCAGGAGGGATCTCCAGTCCACACCACAGCTCCATCCCTGACCCTCAGCAGGGCTTTTAGCCCTAGCCTTCTCCCACCTGCCTTCAGACTGAAGATCCAAAGGTAGGGCAAGTATCAGCCTTTGCCATCCAGGGAAGAAGCAGATGGATGCTGGTGGGAATCTCCTAGAGATGCTTGCTGAGGAGCCCCAGATCCCCACCTGGAGCCCCAGGGGATGGATTCAGCCCCTCATTCCTCTGCTTTGCAGGAGGACACACCGCTGTTGTGAGGATAATGATGGGGTGGCTCAGGGGCTCCTCTATCTCAGCAGTGTAGATTATCATAAATACACCTCACCATGGATCTCCCACCAGCTGAGAAACTCTCCCTGGGTTCTCACAGTAATAACAAGGCAGGGCAGAAGTCTGAGAGCAAGGAAGCACTGGCTTAAACAACATCAATCTTAATGTTAGCTTTGGCTGAGCATATTTTACTAAGGATCTCTGAGCGTTTCATGAACTGTATTTTTAAGCTTCAGGATCCCTGGGGAAGGACTACCTTTAGCTGGAGGAAAACAAAGAGCAGGGAGGGGGGTGTGGGCTCACTGAGCACATGGGTACACAAAAGTGGCATCAAACCCATAAAAACGTTCAGCTTTCAGTCTAGCTGCTGTGCTGCAACACAGTGAAGCAGAGCCATGAAAAACCCTACCTCAATCCACACACTTCAAGTGAACAAGGTGTGTTCCTCTCCAAAAACAAGTCGGGGAGCTGGAATGAACCTGCCAAAACTTTTCTGGGTTTGTGATGTGACTCTTGCTTCCTCCCTGAACAGCATGGTTCTCTAAGTTCTTTGCAGCTTCCACCAGCCCCTGCCAGAGCCTGCATATTTTCCTGTTTCAAGTTTTCATTAATTTTCCCACCGGGAAATAATAATCCATTTGGCAACGAGTTCTTACGCAGGGATCCCAGGGTTCAGGCTTCCCTTCAGCAGAGAGAGCACCCCTGGGAGCACCCAGGGGCCCTGCCTCCTGCTCCGAGTCCTTGGCAGGCTGTCACATCGACCCAACACACACACCTGCCATCGGGAGAACGCATTAAACCGAGATCTTCTGGTCAAAGTCTCACCACTGGACTAAAAGCCCCATCCATCCTTATCATCCTGGAGCACTTAATAAAGCAGCAGGGCTTCTCTTTGCCAAGTCCCACCAGAGCTGAGTTAAAGAGAGCAGCTAATTCACTTACCCGAGCAATCAGCTCCCCGACCATCCCTGTCCACGTGCCGTTTGCCTCGGGGACTCCGTACACACCGTCCCCGACCAGGTGGATCTTGTAGTTGAATCGCAGGATCTCTGCCAGCTCCTTCAGCATGTCCACACAGAAGCCCTCGTAGCGGTCGTTGCCCTCCAGCTCCTGATGGTTCCACTTCAGCATTAAGTAAGGGTTTTCCTGCATTGAAACTGGGCAGCTGTCATTCCCATCTTAGCCGAGGCATCCCACCAGCACGGCGCTGAGCATGGGGCAGGGAGGGCAGCAGGCTCTGCGGCCCTGGCTTGTGTAAGGGGCACCCAGGCCAACCTCCCACCCCCATATATCCCTCATGATCACGGTTTGAGGGGTACAGAAAGCTAGCTTGGGAATCACGAGGTACAAAGCTAGCAGAGCCAGCGGCTGCTCTGAGTTGTGGTAGACACCAGCCTCTACAGCCACCTCTCCAGCTTGTCCCCCTCTTCAACAAGCTCTGTGGGACATAAGAAAGGAGTGCCCAGAGCTCTTCAAGATTTTGAGTGCCTCTAAGAAAGGAGCAGAGGCACTGGGAAACACAGGACAGGCAGTACCTGGAAGGGGACTTAGTTGGATAAGGACAGTGGTGCCTGCAGATGTAAAGTCTTGGTTTACCCATCTTGGGTACAACCCAAGTTGTACCCATCTTGGCCCAATTCAGTAATTTTATGGGTAGAAGGGACAAGAGTCTCTTCCAACTTACCAGCTGTACACAAAACAAGAGCATCATTCAGAAATAAATGTAAAATGGCAACTTATCCCCAGCCCAGCCCTCTCCCCAGCTGCTTCTGAACTCATCAAATATCATTTCCATATGAAACATCAACTTGAGTTTAATTACACTGTCACGAATTGTCCTCAGTGCTGTAATTAGAGATTTGATCGTCTGTTCTTCATGAAATCAGTGTGCAACGCTGCATGCTGGGGGCCAAGGGGGGCAGGAAGAGGGAATAATATTCTAGCTGATTGACACCCCTAAGCGTTGGGTTGGCAAAGAGCTAACAGAAAACGTAGGTGACCCCCTCACTTACCAGGATGGTGGTGACAATGAGTGTGGTGTTGAACAGACTGTCTGATATGTTGGAGGAGAAGATCCTGTTGTCCATGCTGAGTCCTTCAGAAACGTGCCAGTGGCCGATCTGGAGAGATAAACAGCACAGTGAGGGAATTCAGAGGGCAAAGCACCGTACAGACCTGCCATATGGCTCCGGTGACTGACAACCATCGAGCTGGCCCTGGAAGAGATGTTTAGGAACGCTCCATTACCTTTACAATGCACCCCCACAACGGGCCAGCAGAGAGATTAACCTGCTGGTGCGCGGCACCGGCACACCTCCACCTGCATCACAACGCCAGAGTCCTGTCCCTGCTCACGCATCCTGCACCTTCCTGCACATCCTCAGCAAAGCCCCACACCGGGAGAAAGCCCCCCTGCCCTTTTCCTGGGGCTCACGGCAGCCAAGCAGGCACTGTCCCCAAATGACACCAAGACGGGTCCATCTTACCCACCACTCCCCATGCAGCTAAACCTCCAAACTCATCCCTCCCAGCGTGGTGCAGCCAGGCACCTCTGCTGTCCCTCATGCTAAGGCACAGCAGCTACCTCATGGCTGCAGGGAGAAGACTTGGTTGTTGCTCTCAACCCGGGGCATTTTGGCCACCCTGTTCACCTCCTCTCAGTTCTCTGGAGGTCACCTCCTAAAAGGGATGGGGCACAGGGGTGCTTCACAGGAGGCAGATGGCAAGGCCACGCTGCTGCCGGCTTCAGAGAGCACCAAAGTCTCACGATGTGACATGAGGAGATGGGGTTTCTGCCTCTGAAACTTCAAACAAAGGTTTCACCTGCCTGACAGCAAGGCAAACCTCCCGCTGTCCTGTGAGCGTCACCGGCATTAAAGGCTGGCACAGGCACTGTGAGCTCCTCAGAGGAAAAAGCCACTTCACAGGGAGTATGACAGCATCACATGTCACACCGTGATCCCAGAGCAGCAGTGCTGACGTGGGGCAGACGCTTTCCAGCCCTGACCAGCAGCTCCACCTTGGTGGCAGGTGGTGAAACCAAGCCACGTTCTCAGCAGCGCTGCACCGTGACTCATCTCCTCTTCCCACTATAAAGGATGCCAACTACTATGATTAAGTACCTCCAAACCCCTTTGATTGAGGATGATCACACCCAATAGCTCCACGGGCAGCTTAATTCACCCATCCAAGCATCAGCAAAACCTAATTCCCACTGCCAGTGGTGGGGACCAGTCCCCCAGCGCTTGGGAGGACATCGTGACTCAGCTGTGACGTGATGGAAGCGGCCGCTGCCTTCAGCCAGGGGGGAGGAATATTCAACAAAAACCTAATTTTAACTTCAGGAGCTTTATCTCCCTCCCTCTGAGCTCTGTGCAGGGAGACCAGCACCTCAAGCAGCTTGTTCAGAGCACACAGATTAGGGTCCTGCTCTCCTATGCTCCCTGAAACAGCCTTGGGTTTTTTTCCCAAGGATGGCTGAGGGAGGTCAGCAACCTGAGACTCCGTTTCTCCTACGAGATCTTTCTGCCCCCATTGGGTCCCAACTGCCTTCTGACATCGCTGAAGTGAGCTGCTGTGTCCCTAAGAGGGAGTGGGAGACCCCGACACGCAGCCCCTTCATGGCTCCTCCACAGCCAGAGCAAATCCAGTCCCAGTCCCCGTGCGCTGACACAAGCCATCGCGGCCGCTCTGGGTCTGAGGCAGGTTGTCCTTTCGCTGCGCCGCGGCTGTCAGGGTGGTGGGAACAAATCGATTTCTCTTCCATCAAGGAGTAATCTTGTTACCTTCAGAGAGGTGGGTGCCAGGCGGGTGCACTGCCACTGAAACGACTGGGAGGTGCACTGATTTACACCGCCCCAGGCCTGGGTCTGCACACTCAGTTGCTTGTCTTGGCAGTGCTTTGCCTCTGGCATGACTGATGGCTCCAGGACTTGAGAGTCACTTCCCACCTTGTGCATCTGAGCCAAATGCAACCCGAAACTGCAGCCATGCTGCTGTTCAGCAGGCTGAATCGCTCGGGATGTTGAGGAAAGGGCCGAGTCCATCCTCCTCCTGGCTGCTGGTGCAAATCCAGCCATTAGAAAAGCAGCTGCTTCCCCTGCGAGGGGTCACATTTTGGTCTCCTAAATCCCATCACAGTCTCCTAAATCCCATCTCCTCTTCGCTAGGCATGAGGAGCGGTGGAAGTGCAAGCAGGACAGCTCGATGGCTCTGCACAGGGAAAGCAGGCATGGGGAGCAAAGCAATGTCATGTACGTTGCCTGCTGTCCTCCTCAGCTGAAGTTGAGGCTCCAGGATGCAGCAGTGTGGGCAGAGCCCTCTGAGTGCCTGAGGGACTTGTTCACTCTGCAGGCACCACAGATGATTCCTCCGAGCTGTCAGCCCAGCCCCTTCGGCAGCAGTAAGAAGGGCACAGCATGGACCTCTGGATGTGCTGGAAGCAGTAACTCTCAGAGGCTCCCCACCAACGCTGGGGGTTATTAGCCTCCCCTGACAGTCAGGGACATGCAGGCACTGTGATGGAGTCTCAGAGCAGGCTGGCAGCAGGTCTTGGGCATCCCATTCTCTTTTCAGCTTGCTACGTCTTAGCTGTCATCAAGCTCATCGCATCATGGTCACCCTGCAAAGTGCAGGACTCATCTCCTGGAACGACAGTCCCAAACTGTGAGATTTACCATGTACCTCATGGACAGGGAGTCCTTGGAGCACAGCTTTATCCAGCACAGGGTCTGTGCTGGTGTGTTGGGACGGATTCACCCCCGCTGCGTTCCCCAGCCCCACACGAAGGTGCTCGCCTCTTGCCGTGCCTGCTGAACAGCAGCAGACTGGCTGCAGCTCTTGCCTCTCTCCCAGGGAGCCATCAGTCAGAAACATTGCCTAATTTTTTTTTTCTCCTCCCGGATTTCACAACCAGAGATTAGTGACAGATTAACTTTAATTTTAACAGCCCTCACTGCTCTCAAATTTGTCCCTCCCCTGCTGGCACACTGAGACTAATTGACTGCCGCCTCCTCCGACAGCGCAGTGGGTTTGACCTTGCTTTTAACACAGCACCAGAGCCAAACACTCCCATGCTCTGGGGTACTTCCACCCCATCCTGGCTGGTTCCAGCTCACCACTGTCCCCATCGCGGCATGATTAAGCCACTAATTGACTCCTCCCGCTGCTCGCCGTTTCTGAAGGGTTGTGTGTCAGAAGGTGGCTGGGATCCTCAGATCTCTCCCTCTCTTGCAAGATGGATGTCAAGGTGATTTTAATCAGTGCTACCTACGTATAAAGAGCCTCTGAAAAGCAGAAAACATATTCATCTGCAAAATGTGTCAGGAAACAATCACATGCTCTACAGTGTCTTGGATAAGATGGTGCTGTTGTTAAGGCTCTGGACTAGGACTTATGAGTTTTTAGGACTTGGGAGTTTTTAGTGGAGGATACGATTGGTCTGTATAAATACACCAGGTGGAGGAGGTCCACAGCAAAGAGGTAGAACAGCTTTTGAAGCTAAAATGACAGCGCTGGCACAAAAATAAACAAGACACAAACCATCCAGAAATAAAGAAGCTGAAAATTAGAAGAAGGTTTCTAATGATCAGAGGAGCTGAAGCAATGGCATACCTTTCCCAGAAGGGCAGCGAGGGCATCACAACCACCTGGCTGCAAGGTGGAGCTTGATACTTTTCCAAGAGGGATTTGTATGCCCTCGTGAGAGGTGACAGCCTGGATGGAGAACATTCCCTCCATATCCTCACACCATGTGGCCCCACTGCCAACCCCCTCGCCAGATCCTGGGGGGCAACAGACATCCAGCTCTTGGCAGGGTCTGTCCCTCAACTCCTGCTGGGGGTACCAGCTAATGAGGAACAAGTCCCACCGAGACCGAGGAGCATCTCCCAAGTTAAAAAGGCTTGATGTGGTGGGGATTGCAGAGAGCCTTGGAGCTATCGACTGGTAACTCATGTGTGTCCCACCAACATCCCAATTAGACCCCCCACCCCATAACTTCCACTGCTCTGCCTTGGGATGCCGGCAGAGCCTTTAGCTAAACAGCACCTAATCAGCTGCACCCGGGGCTGGGTGAGGAGTGATAGGCAGAGCTGGGCACAATGTGCCCACGGCAGGACTCCAGCCCTGACAGCAGCTTCTCCTACCCACCCTGCCTCTCCGCCACATGCCAGCCTTCCCAGGGCTGTTCCCAGGGCTGTATCAATCACAGCCCCTCTTCATTCCCTTCTCCTGTTAAGCTGCCAAAGCTCAGCTCTTGGTTTACTGCGAATCGCCGTGCTGCAAGCGGAGGGGTGTGCCACAGTGTCTTTTTAAAGGGGCAAAGAAAGGGGAAAGAATAAAAAGATGACATTTACAAACTCAGTCCTTGTCAGATCTATGGATCACCGGCACATTAATGAGTCTGGGCTTCCTCACACATCCTGTGAGCAGAGAGCAGCTCTCATATGGCTGGGGAAAAAATTTCCACTAGTTAGGCTAAATCAGGAAAAGCCACGTTTGATGTGTTACATAAATGTATTAAAAATTGGATGTCAAAAAGCCCTGCCTCTCCTTGCCCAAAAGCAACAGCGAGTTAGAAAAGCTAAGTGTCTCTAATTTGTTTGCTGGCTGGATCAGCTTCAAGATTTGGTGAATTCTCTATCAAAGCCGATGAGCTGGAAGTCCCTGTGGCTTCGATAGATGGATGGAGAGAAGGGGAGAGGGAGAGAAAGACAGAAAGAGGCAGAGAGCGTGAGCTTGATTAAAACTAAGGAGGGAATAGAAGTGTTTCAAACAAGAGCCTGAGCAAATTAGTTAATATAAGCCTTGGGAACAAGATTGCCTCCAGGATGCAAAAGCCTGTTCCTAACCCCATCCCCTCACAGTGGGTTTAGTTAAACGATTTCTAACGATTTATTTAGTCATTTTGATGAGGAGAAGCTGGGTTGGTGAGAAGGAAATAACCACCCGTGGCACAGCAGAGTGGCCTTTGGGTTCGGTCTGCAGTGATGGAGAGAGGGGCAGGGCCCTGCCCAGATTTCACAGCTCCATCTGGGGATGCCCGGTCCTGCCTGGCACATCACAAGAAACTCCTGCAGCCTTCGAGGGACTCCAACACCCTTGGGTTGCTGCTGTCAGCCAGGCAGGACCCCCGAGAAGGGGAAAGCAGACAGCAGAAAGGCTGCCACAGGCATGCTGAGCAGCTTGGAGCAGTTATACCAAGACTAACTCCTCCCTGGTGGGTTTCTGGCAGGAGAGGGCTTGCAGCCACCACTGGCTCTCAGCAGGCAGCTGCGTGGGCCAAGGGGCTGCTCGGCCTTCCAGCACCTTGTTACTGCAACAGGAAGAGATTAATCACTGTTGGGACAGCCAAAAAGTTTAGTCCTCAGCCCAGGTTTCCCAGGTACCTCTAAAAGATGGAGCTGCTTATTTACTGAGCCATCACACGCAACAGGGCCATAAAAAGGTTTTCTACTGTCAGACCAGGTTTATTGGGAAGAGCTCTGTGGAGCTCTGGGAGAAGCCCTGCTCCGAAAGGACCTGAGCTCCCTGCCACGTTTAAGCACATCAAGCTGTCGTAGGGAGGGTTGCAGCACTCGCTGCTTTTGCTCCAGGTGAACACAGGCTCTTATGAATGCGGATGGGCTCGGACCTGTCACTACTGCTCAGAGTACAACGGGCTGGGGAAGCGATTAAAAGGGCATTGGTGCAATGAGAGAGCGTGCTGTGGGGAAAATGCCATCCCTATCCCCCACTCCTGCGGCTGAAGGAGGCATCAAAGCCAAGCTTGTCACTTGACAGGTAAGAACTGGCAGGCACCATCCTTGCCAAGGCTGAAATTCACTGCTGCCAGACTGGGAGAGATTTCCTGACGCTGAAATGCTGTCGATGTGGGGTAGGATACAATAGCTTTTCTTCTCTGCCACCGTCTAGGAGAAGTGGCAATCTCCGAGAAAAGGGCAGGTGTAGAGCTGTCAGCAGGGAAATAAGACAGACAAAACCCCTCTTTCTGAGGCATCCATCTTTTTCTTTCCTGTGTGAGGATTTACCAGTAGAACTCCAATTCCCACGTCACATAATTTCAGTGCTTTGATATCCATGGCCCCGCACAGCTACGCTTAACCTTAGCTGAAGTCAGGAAATAACCCTTGGACAGAAAGAGGGTGACAAGCAGAAAAAGACCCAACACTGTAAGGAAGCCAATGAGCCCCTGAGCTGAGCAAATCCATTACAGAGGAACACACACCATAAACTGAGAGGTAAATTACCTTGTGCTCCTCCTGCGTGCCAGGCTGGAGAGGAACAGTGGGGATGCAGGATTGCCCCCTTTGCTTTCCCTCCCAGGAGCGGGTGTCTAGAAGGTGCTGTAGCACCCTTTTATGCCCATTTCATGGGAAATCCTTGCTTTTTTCCTCCATACAAATAATTTTGAGTACCTGTGCCTCCACAAACTTAAGAACAAAAGCGGTTTGTGTGTGAGCTCGCAGCCAGCACACACTTTGAGGCCAGAATTATGGTCTGTACAGGAGGGTTACTGTGACAGGACAGACACTACCTCTAACATCATCACCTCAGGGGCCCAATACATTAAGGCAAAGCTCTATTATCTTGAGACAAGTTCCTGATGAAGTGAAACACAGCTTGTTTGCCAACCCAGGCCCAGGGAGCGCTCCTGCTACACCCACGCCAACCTTCTCACTTGCCAAACACCTCGTCTCGCAAACACCCTGGGTTTTGGGTGTCCAAAACCCCCTCAGCCCCACAGAAGGGGCCCGAGCCAAGCTCTCAGCAGGTTACAGCAGGCCGTGCCCAGGCAGCGCGGCCGCTCTTACCTGCCGGAAGCCGCCACGCGTGTGCTGCAGGATTTTCAGGGCATAGTTGGATCGCTGGCCTTTGCTGTTGAATTCGATGTGGCCGGTGAGACCTTCCAATTCTACCTGTCCAAGAGAGAATGAGTTACAGCGCCCATCGAGGCGGCTCACCCCACCGCCCGCACACCAGCCACCCACCCTCCCAGCAGCAAGGCAACCCTCATGTCTCGATCCTAACTGCTCTCAGAGGCTGGCTAGGGTAGCACAGAGAGGTGTGGAGGGCAGCAGCAGAATCAACAGTGCGAGGCAGGGTTCACATACATCAAAGTGATGTTAGGCTCAGTTTCAGCTGAGCCTTCCTTTGGGTGAAGAAAAGAATGTCTCACAATGCTTCAATTGCATCCTGAAGAGCTCCTTCAGCATGGTCAGGCTTAGCTTTAAGGAATGACAAACTTTGACTGCTTCACAAGGCTGAAACTTCAGGACCTGTTCTCACACCAGAACTGGCCCTTATCACACTTCAGAGTTCAAAGGAGCCCAAAGCCCTTCACAGGGAAGCTCACCTCTTGCCGCTGAGCTTTCAGCAATTGTACTGCATGACCTTGTATCAGCTCAAGTTCACTCAAAACAGAGCTCGAATCACTTAGAAACACTCATACTTTAAAAAAAAAGTCAAAAAAATCACTGAATTCCAGTTTTTCTGCAGCAAAACCTGAAAACTGGAGAGTTTCATGTCATTCCAAGGCCAGTGACAAACCAGCCCTCAGATCTCCTTTCTTTTCATTCCTGGTGCTACCTTCAAAGAGCCCGGTGCTCTGTGCCAGTGCCAGCGTGTACATACACATCTTTTGCTGCCGGCGGTGACGAGCGCGAGCAGCTAACGGGGCAGCAAAGCTTCAGTCCCTTCTCACCATTCGCAAGTAGTTCATGAGGCTGGTGCCGTGCTGCCAGATCTGGGCAGACCCACAGGACAGGGGCTTCACACCGATCTCCTGGCTCCGGTTCAGCTCCTGCACGGCAGTCACCACAGCGTACACAGCATCAAACAGCAGGGCAGAGGAGAGCTGCGGGGCAGAGGGAGAGCAAGATTGAGATGGGAAGGCGAAATCCAAGCTTCCCGCTGTACCTTCAGGACCTTGTGGGGGAGTGCTCAGTTCACAGCCTCGGTGGGGATCAGGAAGGAGCAAAACCCTGGGCTGCCTCTGTGCAGACAGCAAGCCCTGCCTGCCTGCTGTTCGGCTCCAGCAGCCCCCTGCACCCCGTCTGCACCCAGCTGAGGGCAGGAAACCAAAGCAGTAGCATCCCTGAACCACTGCGCCTGCACAGGCATCACCGGTGCAACTGCAGTCCCTATACCAGCCCCAGCCTGTTCCGATTCTCCTTCCCTTCTTGCTTGCTTCCTTAGCCTTTAAGTCTCTGCTTGCTTGTTCCTCAGGGTCTCTAACCCCTTCTAAGCAAGCTGCCGGTTGCTTGGTGCTTTGGTGACCCCCTGATTAATCCCTTGGCCAGGGGGAACGCTCCTGAGAGCATGAGATTTATAGATGGCTGGGCAGAACCCAGATCCTGTGCCTGCACCCACAGGAAGGATGACTGTGCTGCTTCAGCCTTCATTGGGCCACCAGAGTCCTCCTTCGATCACTGCTACGAAGGGCAGAGCCATGAGAACCTGACCTGCTTCTCAAACAACTGAGTCTCACCTTCCAGACCCCAGGGAGATCATCTAGTCCCTCACTCCAGTTTTCTGCTGGATGTTACTGCTGGAGCAGTGTCCGGACACACAGAGCTCATCCCTCTCCTTCTCCTCTTTGCTTCGTTTGCCTTTCATCAGACTCTCTGCCCATCAAGTCTCACAGAGCCTGGGTTTTGCCCAGGCACAACCATTTTGGGTTTCTGGTGCAGTTAATAATCAGCCATTTGCGCTCTCGTGTTCACTGTTGTGACTAAGATTTCACTTTTAATTACTGTCACCTCCTGACTGAGCTGGAATTAAGCTGTTGCAGCTCATTACTATCAAGGCTACATTTTCCTTGTGGCTACTTCTGAGAGCATCCTCTTACCCTCCCAGCTCCTGACAGCGGGTTTGGTCCTGGGGCTCCGTTCCCCACCTTACCCTGTTTGTGACTTAGAGCACTTCAGCCATATCTGCATCCCCCATTCCTCCTACAGCCTGACCACATTTATTCCCTCCTGCCAGCGCTCCTGCCAGGGATTATCTCACCCAGTTCAATCATCCCAACGAACCTTTGGCTTCAACGGCGTTACTAATTGGAACAGAGCAAGCCAGACTTAACCCTGCTTGATCCTGCTCAGATCAGTGATAAGGCCTCATTGACCACACGGGCCTGGGGTTAGGCAGTTAACAAGCAGCACAGAGCCTTAAAACACAGAAGGCAGCACAAGTTCAAAGCCATGATTCCAGCCCAATGCCAGCAGAAGCCAGCTCTAAGGGCACCTCTCGCTTTCCCAGCCCCCCTCTGCCTGCACACACACATATTCCACAATCACACTTCTCCTGTGTGCACGTGTTTATTCCATCTTGCACATACAGTATCTGGGGACTTCCCAGGGAGCATTACCAGTTGGGTTGGCACCCCTTGGACTGGCATCTGACCCTTCTCTCAAGCAACAGGCAGGACCTTCGGTCACAGATGTTGAGGGCTCTCTGCTGATCCTAAGGACTGGCTGGCTCCAGAGCTGTGAAGCTTTATTACAGCTATTGTGCAGGTCATAAACTGTAACACCAGAGTTGCTGAGCAGCCCGAGGACACAGATGGAATTGGTGGGTGAGTGGGAGCAGAAATTGGGTATCCTGTTTGGATTGAGATCTCTCAGGCCCCCTGGTGACCACAGCATGCCTGCCTCCTGCACCTCTTCCCCTCCCTTTGCAGGTCAGTACACGATTGTTTTTTGTTTAGTATTTGATTTAAACATTCCCTTCTCAGGAAGCATTTTCAGGAGCTTCTTAAAGGAGCTGATATATCCTTCTCCTTATTTTTCTTTTTCCCCTCCAATACAAGTTCCTTTCCGCTCCAGCCTGTCCTGTCCTCTGTCCCTGTTCCATGAAGCTCTTTTGCTTAATTTCCACTGTGGACCGACCCACACTAAGGTTACAGGACACCATGCATACTGAGCAATTGCTTTCCTGAACCAGGAAACATATAAATACCAGTTGGCCAAACAAAAATACATGACAAGAGCAAACTCAGCCCCCATGACCCCAAAGTTTCACCATCTCACACCAAACCAGCCCAGCATTTTTAATTGTCTCCTGGTGGGTTTTCATTTCCATCTTCCCTGAGCAATTAATGATCTCTTATTAGCTGCTGAGCCAGAGACTTGTAGATCTCAGCGAAGCATTTGACATTATCGACTGAAATATGATATTCTGTAGCCTCAAATGATTTGTTGGGATTTCTGGCAAGTTCTCTTAGGATTTTGAGCAATGTTGGGACTGTGGAGGGGGCTGTGATACATGGGATCAATTCCTGCCCAGAGCAGCAGCTCCTCTGGGTTCTTTGCTCTCTCTGGATTTTGCAGGCAGGCAAGTGTCCTCTTGCAGGGTTAAGAGAGGGGTTAATACCACTTCCAGCTGCCTCTTGCAGCCCCGAAAATTCAGACTGGGTCCTTTCAGTACATCCAGTCCACTTCCCTGCGGGTCGTGGTGGGACAGACACAGAGCAGCACAGAATCACAGAACCACAGACTTGTAGGGGTTGGAAGCTACCTCGAGAGATCATCGGGTCCAACCCCCAGGCTCTTGTACCTCAGGGCCATCACCTTCAGCAGAGGAGCAGAGGCAGCTGGAGGCAGCCCCTTTGTACCTTCCTCCAGGCAGCTTCAGCAAGGGGGACCTGTCAGTGCTCCTGCGTACGCCGCCCCAGCTTTCCTCACGTCGCCTATAAAACCTCTCACTGCGTTTATGTTCTCGTTTTACACCACAGCTTTGTCACTCTGTCACAAAGAGCCAATTTGCCTGTTAACAAATTGATTCTCTCCCCTGTGCACGCTGCCTGAGCCGTGCAGGATCCCTGTTGGTTTCGTGCCACCTCTGCAATGCATGAGCTCCGTGACCAGCTGCACGTGAGCTCAGCAGCTGCCCTCTGCTCACAGGTTCAGGGGTGACAGGGGACTGTCCCCTCTCACTGCCTCTGAAGCCTGGTTCTTGACAACGAAAACTTTACCCATGAAAATCAGCACTTGATGGATGCCCCATCAGAGCAAAGCTCCAGGAAAGGGAGCAGATGGTGGGCTGGGCAGACAGGCTGGCTGCTGCGTCCCCCTCAGCACGGTCTGCTGCTGTACCCAAGAACTAAGGTGTTGTTGGAGGCTACAACTGTGGCACAAAGCCCTGGGAGCAGCTCACCAACTAGAAAGGGTCCAGAAACGAGCATCTCCAGCCCTGGTGTGCATCAGCCAGCGGGACCATCCCCACCCATGCCTGTACAACAGCTCATGCTGTCTGATGCCCCGTGCCTTAGGAGCAGGGCTGGTGTCCCAGCTCAACCTCAGCACGCTACAGCTCCTTACTGGATGCAGCATACCTTCCTCACACCACCACAGCCACTCCACTCCACACTAACAGCAGGTGAAGCAGAAGGTCCCACTTGAGTTTTGATTTAGGGAAGTCTCCCAGGTAAAGGCCATGTCTAAGGGTACGCTGATCTCCAGGGAGATAGGAACAGGTTTGGTGGTTAGTGTGGGTTTTGCCATGTGGGTTTTTTTCCTTTTCTTTTCTTCCTAAAATATTATCATCTGTATCTTTGCCCCCAAACATAACACAGAGAATTAAAACCATTAAAATCCTGTGAAATAGACTTTACAATCTGGATTTTATTCAATGACATAAACACTTAATTACAAACATCTGTTTTAGCCTAAATTCTAATTACCTAATCTAGCCATCTGTAATTTGAATGATTTTCTCTGATTTCCTTTCTTTGCAATGTGATTAATGAGAATGGCATTAGAGCAAGCAGCTCCCTCCTCCTTCCTCAAACACTCTCTCAGCTCCAGCAAGAAAGCCCTGGGATTTTGCAGCTCACAGGAAACCTCCCTCCTGTCACTTCCAGCTGTTAAGCTTCCTTTTCCCTTTTTAGAATGAGCTATCCCACGAGATATCTGCTTCCTAGGACTAAAAGGGGAAGTTCTTACTCAGAGAGATGCTCTCTGGAAGATGAGACCTGCCAGACTTCCAACGGCAGAGACAACACGTGGCAGAACACTGCTGGATTTCCCTTGCAGCCATGGAAGAGGAAGCACACACCCTGCCTGGGAATATTTCACTCCACCTCTGCTCTGTATCTTCACCAGCCAGGGCATCTGGACACGGTGTATTGTATTGGTGATGGAGCCTTGCTATGAACACAGAGTAAACCTTCACATCGCCAGAAAGAAATCACCTTTTGGTGAAGACTCTATAGCAGGGTTGCACAGAATCACCACAGGACATCAGGAGTTGGAAGGGAGCTTGAAAGATCACCCAGTCCAACCCCCCTGCCCCAGAGCAGCATCACCTAGATTAAACTGCACAAGAACACATCCAGCTGGAGTTACTTACTGCTGGCCCAGTGAAAGGAGCGTGATCGCAGTTCTCCTGCCAGGACTGGTTGAGGCTCTGGACAAACTCTTGGAAGAAAGCATGAGACTGGTTGAAAATGGAAAATCCCAGGATGTTGACTCGGTCATCCAGCAGGCTGTCCAGGCGCTGGAGGGAAAACTCCTACAGCAGCCCAAAACAGAAAATGGGATTAGGGAAGAAAGCAGGTGGCAAAACCTTCAGAACCACTCAATCCCCCCCGAAGTAAAGATGGGAACCTGCACATGGAATCTCCCACCTCCCAGCTGGGGCTAAGCAGGGCTCGACTCAGCAGACTGCCCATCTCAGGCTTTTAAGGAAGATGCCAGCCGCCCCGATGCTTTATCGGCCAAGTTCAATGAAAAGACCAAATTCCCTCCCAAGTGGCTTCTGGGAACTTTTCATCCCTGAGCCATGGTTCCTGCCAACCACATGTATGTATCCTTTGCAGCCCACAAACCAGCTCTTCTGACAGGAGCTCCCTGTACCACAGAGGTTACAGTGGCGGTGGGGAGGTGGGTGATGCTTTTCAGATGAAGCCAGTAACCTGCCATAAGTAGCTGGAGAAGGTCAGCTGTGTCGTGAGAGGTCCAGAGCACACAGCTCCTTAGCATATTTATACTTCCCAAGCAACACTCTCTCCAAACAGTCCCAGAAAAGCATCCCTGCTGAGGTCACCCTGAACACACTGCTGTGCATGGGTATCACCAGGGCTGAAAGCCCCAGACAGTGGGAGTATGCGGGCAGTGGTTGCCCATCCAAACCCAGGGCAGGAGGGATCCCCAAGCCAAGACCACCGGACTGTGGACACCCATTTCTGGAGAGGAATTAACGTTCCTTCTTTACTGTTTTTAGTTTCCTTGGAGCACCCTGAACTGGTCTCCCCTAGCCTGGGCAGCAAGCATCACCCACTGAGTGCAGCTGCCCTACCACCACCGTGTCGGACTCAGTGACACAAAGCTTAAACTGTTAAATTCAACCAGTTCCTCTCTGCAGGGCAATCCCACCCTCCCACTTTGTTCCATGGGGTACCAGGAGGAGACACCAACCACGGGACATCCTAATGCCCCTGGGGAGGGTGGGAAGGTGCTTTGACCACGGGCTTTGGTGTGGGGCTCATCCTCTGGCAGATCTTAAGAGCAAAACACTAAGATGCATAAAAATGACTGTACAGATATAAAAAAAAAAAAAAAAAAAACAACCCAAAGCTAAAAGGGACAGCTCTGTTTTGGAACTCACATCAATGGAAGAAGCTGTTACACGACAGATCCAGCCCCTGCAGAAGTGTCCAGCCCTCCTTGTCCTATTAGCAGGAAATAACGATGCCTCCCTCACTAATTCCTCTTTTGCTAATTGCTGAAATGGAGTGAGAAGGTGGGAGTAATAGTTTCAGAAGCTGTTGGATACCCATTCCCTTCATCACCCATACGAATGTCTTTTGGCTCGGTGGACTATGAGATCTCAGCAAGTCAAGTCATTTTTTATCTCTCCTGCGTGCACGTAGGAACAATGCCTGTAAATCTCTGAAACATGGAGTTAACAAGACTATTCCAGCCCAGCAAACTCCCACGAGAGCGCGATCAGACACAGGATTAAGTGCATTTTGGACACAACCACATTAACGTTAGGTAACATGAAATTGCCTGTGAACTATCGATTCATTTGAATGATATTATCCTCCTGCCTTCCTGACAGGTTATCCATTTACCCACAGCATCCTGTCAACCCGCACGACGAAGGCAGATGGCTAATGAGGACCCGGGCCTGAGGAGATCCTGGATGCAAGCAGAGCAGCAGGAGATATGTCGAGCCCCTGTAAAACACTACCTTGCCCCCAGCCAGAGCTGGGAGGCAGATGGCACGGGGCACAATTCGTGCAGCTGCCCCACTGCCCTCTTGGCTCCTTTACAGCAGAAGGAAATTAGATGTTACGTACCAAAACACAGAGTCCGAGGGTCCTGCCTCAGGCCAGACTGCCCAGATCTCCAGGCAGCTGAGACTAGTGCCTGCCTTTATTTTGCCTTCTCTCCCTCTAAGCTTTTGGGCTTGCTCAAGCCCTGGCAAGTTTGTTACACTCTTCTCCTTAAACAACCAATTCCCGGGTGAGGGGATGAGCCCCACTGGTTTCCAGTCACATGGGGAAACTGAGGCAGGGCTGTGATTTGCCCCGGTAGCACAGCAGTCGCAGGGCTGAACCCAGGAGCACGGTCTGCTTGGGCTGGCTGGGGGACGGGGTCAGTCCCAGCCCTGGGCTCAGCTCCCCATGCTGCTTTTGGGACAGACACCCACCCACGTCAGCCCAGTTTCCTGGGATGACCACCATGGCCCACCCAAGGATGGAAGCACCCGCCGGGCTCGCTGCCTCAGAAAGCGACTGCCACACGCTCCCGCTGGAGCCAGCAACTCGCTCCAGTTCACATGTGAACAGCAGCTTCTTCCCAGCCCTGTTAGCGGTGGCTGCTCACTGCAAGATCGCTCCACCTCTACAGCCAATGCTCTCCATACCCACCTTTTCCTAGGCAAGCCTCCAGCTGCAGGAACCCCCATTTCTGTGGCTCTCACACTCGCAAAGCATCCACCTCTAACTCACAGGGATTACCTAGCCCGTACGCGATCTCCCTGAGCTGCTCCCTGTCCCTCCCCTCTGCTCCAGTCTCTGCCTTTAAATGTTTTCCCACCAGACGTGCACAAGAGCATTCGGCAGACCCAGGTCAGAAACAAGCAGATGAGCCATGAGCTGCCTATGCAATGAGATGGAGATAGACCACCCTTGGGGACACACTCCATTTGTAACAGGATAAGAGAGATTTGGTAAGGTCAGGCTTGCTCCAGAGGGCAAGGGGTGAGAGCATCCAGACACTCCAGTAGCTGCCAGCTCAGCTTCTGTTGTCCTTGTTTGTTTTTCCCCTTTCCTGTGCAGGCATTCACCACAAAGCAGCACAACCTGGGGTACAGAGAAGACCAAAGACCACACCAAAGCTAATTTCAAGTACCCCAATCCCAGCTGCCTGAATTCTTCCTCCTCTTTCGGTCTGTTTTTTGAAGCGTCCACCAAAAGTCAATATCCAGTTTCATGAGATCTCAGAAAAAAAGTAGGCCCTGAAGGTCTGCAGCCAAAATTAATGAACTTTTACTGAAGAAAAATCCCCAAGCTTTGCTCAAATCACAGCGAACTCGGCAGCAGCACCAGGCAATTACAGTGTAGGTTTTCTGACTTCTACTACAGGGCTGCAACCACCACACTACATGTGCTGTTAAATAACAACACTTAGCAATTCTATGGCACTCCATATTTCCAAAGTGCTAAGGCACACATTAGCTAATTGAATACAAAGGGGTTCCCTGGGAGTCAGCGCTGGAGGAGTTATTAGAGGATGAAGTCACTCTTGGGTTTGTGTGCTTCATGCGGCACTCGACCCGCATTCCCACTTTGCGGCAGCAGACAAAACCTACGGGGTGACCTGAACGTTTAGATCATCTGGAGAACCTGCCCAATAAAAGCCCCGCAGCCCAGCTCTGTCATGCTCCATGCTGAAGGCACGAGCTCGGATTTTCTGGCGTCGCTGGCTGTGAGTTACGGTGGGGGAGATTTACAGGCCACAGTCTCCATGCCATTAGAAACATAAACCGGCAGAGGTGTGGGTGTACCACTCGGTGTGAGGCTCCAACACCTTTGGATTGCGTGCCAGCTGATCCCAAGCAAGACTCGGCCCCCATAAGCCCCCTCCCACCTCAGCTTGCATCAGTGATGGGGCTCCTGCAATGCGCCGGCAGGTTCCTGATGGAAACCCCACTCCTGCCCTGTCCATTTGGCTCTGTAACACACAGCCAGCTCCATGTACAAAATCATTGCTGCTTTGCCACGTGGGGACAATTTCCTTGCTGGGAAATTATGCCCACAATATGGAGGAGGAAACTGAGGCACAGAGCAAAAACCAGCAAGCAATTCACAGCCTGACAGCACAATTCAGCCTCAGAGAGAGATGGATTAACAAGGTGCCTTACTATGCAAAGCATCAAAGCTGGGATTTGTATTTAAGCATGTCACTGCCAAAATATCCTCCAAAATCTACACCCCAAGTAATCCACTCCCAGACTAAAGCAGACAAATGATGTCCAGGTCTTCCCTCACTACGGGCCCCTCTCAAGACTGGGAAGAGGCTGGAGACTTCTGCATGGAAAGGGCCAGGCGAGTGGGGATTATTAGCATGGAACAGGCTGTCTGATAAGCAAATGTTTTTTAAGTGGTGCAGCTGGGAGCCCTCGAGACTCCCCTGCTCTGCCACGCAGCAGTCTCACCTCAGCGAGTGGCTCCTGGCAATTCCTCGGCCCCGCAGCTCTGAGACGGGCAGTTTGCTATTCAGAGCCCCACATCAGCCATCGAGACTCTTCCAGCTTTATCAATTTAGCTGGGGATATTGTTCCACATCCCATTTGTGCTCAAAACCTCCCTGCCCGGCTCGATTCTTATCGCCTTTTTAATAACCGGGATCGCCCGGGAAGCAGGGAGGCAGCAGCTGCTACCTGCATGCTGAAAACAAGGCTAAAGCCACCCCAGGACCTTCTGGCACCCTGGGCTGACCTCACCCCATCCCAGCCTGCAGAAAGGAACAGGACTTGTCATTTCAACCTGCACCGACACCGAGATGTCCCCATCCCTCCCCTCCTCTCTTGCTCGCACACACACGTGGTTATCTTCCTCTCCTAATTTACTGCAAGGCCTTTATTGGATTTTTGGACGTGCTGATTAGCAGCCTCCAAAACACCCTCTGATGCTGTCACTGCCCAGTGCTCAGCAGGAAAACCTCCTGGTCCTGCGAGCTCAGCAGTCTGCACTGACCTCCTTCCCCTCGGTCCCAGCCAAGGATCTGGCCCTGACGGCAGCAAAGGGTGATTTACACCAGGCACAGGCTCGCTGTGGGTGCAGAACACGCTGTACTTAACCGTTCCTTCTCTATTTTTACGTGGGATGGGAAGGAGAACCCTGGGCCAAGGCTTCCATTTCTCTATTAAGCCCTCACTCTGGCAAAACTTCTGCTTCCCGAGCGTTTGGTGCTTCCAAAAGCTGCCACCCTCCAAACACAGACTTTCAATTCCCATTCTGAGATTGCCTGGCAGCTTTCATGGCAGAGCCAAACCTTCAGGTAGCACAAAGTCAGCACAGCTGCAGTGACTTCACTGCTGACACCACTGGATGCCAATGATGAGCATCATTGTCCACCACTTTTGGGTTAGCCAGAGGGGATCGAGCATCTTGGCTCTTTGGGCAAACAAAACTCTTTCCAGGGAGTCCCTCTGCAGACTGTGGGTGTCAGAACTAGGATGCTTAGTCCACATGGGTAGCAGGTACCACCCTGGTCCTGTTTACACAGAATGAAGCTGGTGTAACTGCTCTGCAGTTACTCCAGGCTTTCACAAACATGTCGAGCCCTAAGCAAGGCAGAGAAGAGAGAGCAGAAGGACTCCTCCTCTTCCAGGGACACCCAGACAAACAGGGGTCCCTCAGAAACAGCTCAAAAAGAGTCCCCTGTCACCGAGGTCCCCCACAGATCTCTTGGGCTCGTGGAGATCATTAGCTGCAGCAAGTACAAGAAGGAAGAGAACCGTGCAAGTCAACAAGGGACACAAAACACAGATCAAGGAGAAAGACTTCCCCAGGGTTCCCCTCCTCCATAACAGAGGCATGCTAGGGACTGTCCCCCTCAAGCACCCCCACCAGCCTACCCATCATTACGTGAGTGAGCATTTGGCTCCTGCAGCGGTGACTTTGGCATCACCTGGCACCAGTTTTCACCCCTCAGACCATCAGGCCACCTCTGTTAGACATGTCAGTGGGGAAAACACCTGCCTTCACCTCTCTGGATCCTGCTGCTGCCCTCTAGGCTGAGCTGTGAGTCTGTTAATCATCCCTAAGCTCCTCTAAGAACACATTTATTTATTTACTCAAGTGGACGATATTATGTTAAGTGCTTTATGGTTTCCTTGAAAGGCTGGGTTTATTTATAAACTATTGACAGAGTCAATAAGTTTATAATGGGCCACATGTAAAAATCAATTTCTCTGGAAGGAAAAAAAAAAGTCCTTGCAAGCAACAAATTGTGGCCTTTTGAGGAGGTAAGTGGATGTGGGAGATGTACCCAAGGCACTGCTATTCAGCTAGTCATGCAGTTAAAGAGGAACTGCCATCTCAATGAACTTGGGGACAATTATGGGGAACTGTCCATATATTATCCGTTTGCTTTTACAAAGTTGATGTATCACAAAAGCATCAGTGTGCCATATGCTAGTAAGGATGGGTCTTTTACCTCCTCATGCAAGGAGAGCTATTAAATGTTGGAGGCTGTTCTTCAGACGAGAGCAATTTAGGAAAATACATTGCCCATATCCTTAGCAAAGGCAATTTACTTCAACTTCTCTGCAGGGAGCCTGAGGTTTGAAGAGTGTCCAATCCCCAAAGAGCAAAGGGTCAAGCACTAATGTCGGGGCCTGAACAGCACAGCTCTCAGAAAACAAGGGGTAGAAAGTCTGGAAGACAAGTAGGATGAGGCACCGTGAGGACAGAGAAAAGGAGAGAGTTTCCTCTTGCAGCAGAGGGCCTGGGTTCTACCTGAGAGAGTGATTCACTCAACAACTAGAAGCCAAGCACAGGACAGACCCTGAACACCACATAAAGAGGACCCAAGGCAGGTTAAGGTAGCGCAGGCAGGAACAGCTCACTGCTTCGTCTGAAAGCTCCTTTTCTCCTGCTAACTAGAACGAGGAGAAATTGCTCTGGCATCCTTGCAAAAACCTGATTTGTTTGCCCTGCTACCACACGCCACTGGAAACATGGACCATAAATCCAGGGAATGATCAAGGCTCTACAGAAAGGTTTGCATCAGCTGCCGGGAATCGGGAAGGTTGGCTGGACTGGGAGGTAACATTTGTCAAAGCCCAAGGAGGGAGCCCACACTCTTCCCTGGCACAGTGGGACTGAACACCAGCCCCAGAAAAAGCTCATTTCACCAGGAGAAGGCAATTTCACAGAGCAGGGCTAAAAACCCAAGCTCCACGGTCCCAGCCAAGAACTAACCCAGTCTCAGCTTTACTGTACATCATTCCCTCTTTCCAAGGCATGTTGCCTTACAAAGGATATACTACCACCGAAACACGTGATGTCATCTGGGTGATACGATCACTGGTTTCCCCCCCATTTCCAATGGGACATCCAGAGTGACCATGCAGCTTTAAAAAACAGATCTCATCCTATAGGAAGACCAACCTCTTTATAAATTACCAACAAAGAAGAAAAAACAGGAAGCAAGGAAAACCAAACCCAAACTGATTTATCTGGTCTCTGGAAATTGAATACGGCAGCTGTTTTATCAGCACCAACACCTCCGCACAATATTGTCAGGGAGCAGAACTGCATCCAACCAACAGAGCATCTGACTCAAGGCACTAGTAAAACTCCTTTACACCTTCCTTCTTACAGTAATAATTTTAATTGTTTCAATTATTTTCATCTAATCTCCTTGATAAATGTTTTCAAATTTAAACCCAGCCTGAGGTCCATATGTTACGTTTTAAAAATAAAAAAAGAAGAGAGAGAGGAAGAAAGGAAAAAAAAAAAGACATAAACAACAACAAGCTACACAGAATTAACAAGCTACAAGAATTAATTGTAGCACAGGACTTTTGAAGGCATCCAACAGCCCCCCTGCCTTGCACTGCAGATTTCAAGGACTTCCAGCATGGGGAGGAACATTTTTCCTGTGCACAACAGCATGTTTCCAATGCTCTAATCATACACTGGCATTATCAGCACTACTACTGTTATTGTTATGGAGCACACCATCACCCCCTCACACAATCCTAAACTGTATGGACACCCGGGAACCCTGTGCCCTGCTGGGAAGTGGGGAAGGGACAAGGATGAGCAGCTCCGAGCTCATTTGGGACTGCACAAACCAAGGTGTGGGGAGCAGCCACCCACAGGCTCGGCGTTTGCCATTACAGTTTCAGCCTGCCCAGAGGGGTAAGCCCCAGAGCAATGGAGTTCATCACCATAAGGAGATGCCATGAAGAAACTTGGGTCAACCTGAGGATTTTCTGCCAGGTCAGAAGGGTGCTTGGTTGCCACAAGGATGGATGCGGGGAAGGAAAATACCACACACCCGCTCTGACTGTGAGTTTCATTAGGACTCCTGGAAAATTTGTTGAGCTTCTGCTGCTGACAAAAAGGGTCCCTTGAGCTGGCTGAAGGAGCCTGATAATGAATCCACACGCAGTAAATTAGCCTGTAGATATTTTTACATCCGGCTGCTCGTCTCGGCTCCGATGGAAATGTATTGGGGGCTGAGGACTTCCTCCTCGTTTGCTCCCGCAATCTCCTGCCAAAGGCTGGCATCTGCTTTCACGCGCCGCTCTGCCTCCCCGCTGCACGGCGGGGAGAGCAACGCTGACGCTCTCTGCAGTCATCAGGACGGCGACGGAGGAGCCGTCACCCCCCAGCCATCCTCCCCGTGGAGCGCTGCCAGGGGAGTTGCAGCAACTTGCCTTCATCTAACCCTCCGTGGAGAGCAGAGCTGCCACGCACAACTGGCTGTCGGCTGGGACGGGCTTATTAAATAAAATTAATGCTAGGAGACAGAAACAGAATTCCCCTCTAGTGCCGCAGGGCAGGTGTTTAATTCAGCATTTTATCCCCTTTCCTCCTCTTCTTTTGCCTGAACTGTTTTTCCATCTCCGAGCAGCTTAATGCTGTACAGACTGTCTATTCCCCTTCTGATGGGTTGTGCTTCCATTTAAAGCCATCTTTTTGCTTGCTCCCCTTGACAGCAGCTCACTGTGATTTTATCTTTTCTATTAGGCACTGATTGTGAAACCTCAGAGGGTTCATTAGGAGCCTGATAATCCCTCCAGATTTATTAGTCTAAATTGCTCGCTCCCATCTCTCATCCCCATTTAAATATTACTAATTTCCTTAAACATCTCTTCCATCTGCCCAGGTTTTGCCCGATGTCACCTTTCTTTGACGGTCCCTGCCAAAACCCCAGTTAGCTCTGCTGAGGGCTGGTCTTTTGGACAGCGTGTCGAACAGCCTGGGTAAACAGATTAATATCCTGTGAGAGTGAATGGCGACTGAACTCATTCCTTTCTCACCTTTCCTTCTCAACCATATTATACTGGCTGTGTGGGTTTCAAAGACAAATCTCACCTCTTGACCTTGAGCAAACGCTTAATCGCACCCGTGCTCAAAACCAGTCCGGTGGTGGCAGCGGGGAGCGTATATTTCATAGTTATTTCTGTCATCTGAGCATCCTCCAGGCACAGACTGCGCGGGTGATGCGCGAGCAGAACACGCTACGTGCACAGTCCCAGCCCGTGGGGTGCACAGCAACTGCCAGGATTGGGGAGGGCAAGTGAGTGGCACAAGGAAGAGCTGTTGGGACTGGAGGGCAATAGGAAAATGACTGGCCAAGACTGGGAAATGACTGGAACGGTTTGGCGTCATGAGAAGCGTCTGGTGGGGCTGGCCACTGCCCCTTACCAGCTCAGCCAGGAGCAGCACTTGGACTTGGGCTGGCACTGGGGTGTGAAATCACAAAGCAGCACCCACTGCCTTAAAACAAGTGACCTTCACCTCCCCAGGGCACAGCTCTCCCCTCAGCACCCCTCGCAGGCTGATCCCCTCCAGGTACACCCCCCTTCCTTGCGCTTTGCTGTGGGTTGTGGATAAACAGGAGCAGTGAAGCTCGTTCTTGCCAGACTGCGAGCGAGTGAGGTTAGGACCCACGCGAAGCAGGAAGCACAATGCTATCACAGTTCAGGTAGGAAGCTTCTGGCTCTTCTTTTTTTATACATTTTTCCTTTTTTCTGACATCTCCTTTCTCTATGCTTTTTACATTCTCTGTCCCAGTTGCTCTCTTGGCTTTCAACCCCTGCATTTCACTCCTCCCTCCTCCTCCTCCTCTCCACTCCAGCTCTCCTGCCTACACGTTTGGCTCCATCCGTTCCCGTCTGTCTCCCACCCAAACACAAAGCGTGATTCAGCTCTCGGCTTTCCTGGCACACACACCCCCTGGCATAAATATTAATAGAAATTAGAGAATATGAGTATCATTTGGGGTTGGAAGGCACCTCCACTTAATCATCCAGCCCATCCTGCCGCACTCAGGTTTCCATCATCCCCACACCAGCATTAATAGGCAGGTATCTCGTCTCCCCAGCGGTAGCATTTCCTCCACGTCTTGGCAGCCTGTTCAAGAGACGTGCAGCTACTGCAGCAAGAGAAGTTTCTCCAGTGTTTATTTTGGGTTTCCCCCTGCTGCTGCCTAAGCCCATTACTCCTTGTTTAGCAGGGTACTCAGGGATTTAACTGCACGATCCCCCCTTTAATGTTATTAGCAGCTATAAAGCTAAATCACTGGGGGCCACACTGGAGATGCACCCTGCTAGGCCTCTCAACATTTATGGTATCATCCTTCCTTTGTCTCACAAAGCTGCTCTCAGAGACGCAGCAGAAAAGGACAGGGCTGCGGTGTGCTCTGCATGCATGCCCCAGCGCAGCTCGCCCTTCTCCTGGCACAGGGAATGGGCTCAGGGACCGACACCTTCAGTGTCACCCTCCTGAATCCTTGCAGTCAGGAACCTCCCGTCCACTGGTGCTTCCCAAGGACCCAGCACATCTCACGGCATCGGGTCCTGCCTTTGGCAGCAGGATGGGTCAGTGCTCCTGGGCACCCGACTACTCACAGCTCCTCAAGGCCTGGGCAAGAGTCTTCCTGACTGATGCTCAGGCTTGCAGGGGGACACCCTTCCCTGCCTCCTTCCCCCTCTGCCACGAATCCTTAGCGCCACAAGCACGTGGCTCTTCCCAACGCTCCCGGGGGCTGGGGAGATCAGCTCCCATTAACACGACTCTACACGCACACGTGAGAACAGCCGAGAAGAATGTCTTACCAGATTAGTGAAGATATACGTGTAATAGGCAGACGCCATTCCCAGTTCAGCTGCCTGTGAAGGAGAGGAAAGGAGATTAGACCAGAGCCTGACAGTCTTCAATCTCCACTCTGCCAAGGCAGAGACTGGGTCACATTTGCTCTTTCATCCTTATCGCTCCACGCGCAAGCGCCACTGTCTTCCTGCAGGTGAGGAAGGGGAGGACACAGCAACACAATTTGACCTGTGAAATTAAAGTCTGGGGAAACAATTTTTCAGCAGGACTGAGCATAGCTCTGAGGTCTCCTCTCCACGACAGCACTGACAAAGCAGCTGCGCAGGGGCTACCTGGCACAAAGAAACCACCCATCACTGCAGGAGCTCTGGACCCCCATGAGCATCCCCATCCTTTGACAGTTGAGGATCTCCGCATGAGGCCCCATCCCATGGGTGTATCCAGCCAAGGACAAGCTGGAAGGAAGATGCTCTTTGGAAGTAAAAGCTTTGCAACCCCAACAGCAACAGGCCCGTAGGGAGCCCAGCAAGGGGAGGTGGGGTCCTGCAACCCCAAGCCACACACTCCACAGCCCCTTGGGATGCAGGGCTTCTCAGGTGGGTGTGTGCTTGGAGGAAAGCAAGGTTGGCTGAGGTTTGCAGCTTTGTAAACTGATGCTGCCACTCTCCTGTTCAGGTATGAACATCTCTCTGGGAAGAATGAGGGAGAGTAGCAGTCCAGAGTGCTCAGGGCTTGTTTCCTTTTGCTACAAACGCCATGACACAGAGGGCAAGGCAGGAAAAGCTCTCCTGGAATTGCAGAAAAAGGCCAGTTGTCCCAGTGGTGAGAGACACACGCAGATAATGGGATGATCTGTTCTAGAGATTGGAGACCAGATCACCAAAGTCCTGTTCCAAAATTCAGAACTCGCAGCAAAACAAGGAGCAGATGCTCAGGAGAGTGGGGGATTAATCTGCAGATCCTCCTGAAAGCCTATGCTTCACTGCCAAGCACAGCTGGTCTCAAAACCTGCTTCCGGACCTTGGCAAAGAGGTTTTCCCATCACCCCAGACCACACAGAGGAGCCTGAGGCAGGGAGGGAAGGACCAAAAGCAGCACTTCCTTGCTTGGTTTTAGTCTCTTTCTGTATCCCCCAGAAGCTGAAGGATGGTGACAACAGAAAAACAAAGGAAAGACACAGAGAAGAGGTGGCTTCAATGGCCCCTGTCCCCGTTCCTGCCTGCTTGCTACCTATTGCTACACAAAACTGAGTCCACCTCCACTGCAGTGGAAGCAGACATGGGCAGTGGGGAATGCTCTGGCCCACAGAGGGTGGCTTAGGTCTGGCTGTGTCCAGCCCTTCAGTTGCACACTGTCACCCCGTCCCTTGCACAGGTGGCAAAACGGACACAGCAAAGTCATTTGAACAGCACGAAGCCAGAGGAGGCTGCCGACCTGCCTTTCAGCTCGCTTTCCAGACAGCTGCCTCATTTTTAAGCCTCTACACAATAAAACCTGGCACCCATTTCCCTCCCTTCTCCCTTCCCGGGGACTGCGATAATGTCAGCTCTCCCTCTGACCCACTTTGAAGTCGGCAGATTTGATTTCAAGGGCAGAAAATCAAAGCAAGGAACAGAGTGTTTCCTGCGAGCATCGCTCCCAGCCACTTAACGTGCCCGCCGGCAGGTGGGCGGCCAGGACGGGCTGGTAATCGAGGAAGCAACCATGTGTCTCCAGACCATATGTGGAGGGGAAGAGATGAGAAATTGCAATCTCTCTCACTGTCCAAGGCCGGGATGGGTCTCCTGGGACAGGTCTGACATGAGGCACGTTCAAACCCATCAGCGCTTCTGGTGACCTGTGGGCAGGAGCTCAGGACACATCTACTTACTCCCCACAACCTCCCTCCCTGCTCCAGTTACACGTCTACATAGGAAATACTTTGCAGGCTCCCAAGGTGCAAGAAGTTGCCAGATCAGAAGCTCATTATTTATCACCTCCCCAATCCCTACAATCCTCTCTCTGGGAAGACTACATCAGGTTTTACCCAACTGCTGAAAAATCGTGGCCATCTCTGACATCTTTATCAGCCGCAGCAGAAGGATGCTCGGAGCCGGGAAGGGAGACTGCGGGTGCCTGAGGAGCGCTGCTGCGTGCCTGTGGGAAGTCACTATAGCAACAGAGAAGGGGGACAGCCCTCAGCAGCAGGGCGAAAAGGAAAACGAAAATTAAAATACCCCCCCTCCCCAAAACCCCTCCCTGCATAGAGGGGACCACAACCCCACCCCCCTCACACACCTCCTCGTAACCTGCCTGCTTAGAAATGCAAAATTGCAAGCAGTGGAATAACAATCTTGGGGAGTCAAGGGAGAGGGGGGATAATCAAAACAGGGCTTTTGGTTTCTGCTGGCTGTTATCAGGGATAAAGCTGACACAGCTGAGGCTCCTGAATGAGTGACTTCCTGATACCTTGGCTGGGGCACGGTGTGTAATGCCCACACCCTAGAAGCTAAGGGGGATCCCACTGCTCAGATCCTGCCCCCGCTCAGGGAAAGTACTTCTTGTTCCTTCCGGGATGTGGGAAACTCTCCACAACTTCAGACTCCATCTGGAGCCACCACAGACTATCAAAACAGACGCTAAAACCTGCAGCGAGAGACCGCTTAAAAATAAACAGGATTAAAATAAAATCTCGGTTAATAAGACAATTAAAAAAAGGAAGCAGAAAGTAAGAGATCTACTCAGAGGGGGTGAAAAAAAAAGAAGAAAAAGAAAAAAACTACTGCTCTGATTGACTGATTTCAGAGAGTGAAGCAGCTCTCCACGGCAGCCATGAGCACGCACCACTTCTAGAAAGCAAGCACATCAGCTCAGAGCAATTAAACCACCGCCTCTCCCGACACAGTCCTGGAGAGAGAGAGCAAATTGTTTTCCCCAGAAAGTCCGTCAGTGGCAATTCCCCTCTCAGCAGAGGCCGTTCCCTGTGCTGCTGCAGGGATTTTTACACTCCATTATCATACAACACGCACACGCTCGTGTGCCGCACGCGGTATCTCGCCCGCTGGAAGCAGCGGCGTTTAGAACTGTGGCACTTCGTTAGGCACTTACCTTCTGCAGAATGGTGTGGGACATGGAGGCGTTGGCATGTACAATGATGGTGGCTGTTTTGTCGTCTCGGATCTCTTTTAGGAGAGGGGTAGGATCCCGGCTGTCATCCAGCATGCGAACTGAGAGAGTGTCCTTGGAAATGAGGAATTGCCGAAGCAACTTCTCCAGGTTTAAAAGGCCTTCAAATAAAAAGGAGGGGGAAAAAACCAACAGATACCTTTAAATGTTACGTTTGGTTCCACACACTCTTCTCCCATGGCCTGCAGTCCCCCCCAGTAGGAAGCAGTCCTGTGTTTATGCACTGCAAAGGAAAGGATTGGGGGCCGCAATGCAGGCTGCCTGCTTGGGCTAGCAGGGAACAGGAAATGATGGAGCCACCCCAGCCACTCTCCAGGCAAAAAGTGGCCCCAAAGGCCTCTTGGGAAGAGATAAGGTCACTGATACAAATTCACTTAGGATGCCAGAGTCTAGACAAGTTACCCATTAGCTTCCTGCTTGCAGGGTTGTTCTGGTTATCGCTGGTTGCTGGAAGGTGATTCCTCCTTCTAAGCCTTTGCATTACCAGCTCCCAGGCTAAGTGCCCTGCAAGGCACGACTAGATACGCTTCTGAGCTCTTGGAGCACGCTGATGCAGAGCTGCTAACTTCCAAGGGCACATGTCCCTGGGGATGGAAGGCTCTGCTCAGGCTCAGACAAAGCAGAGCTCGTTGCAAGAATGCAACACGAGGTCTACACTAAAAAACGTGTTAGCATGGTCCTAGCACAGCACAGTGTTACTTGTGGACTGGCACAGAAAGCAACAAGAAAGCAAACCAACCAGCATATTGTATGGGATCACAGAGTGTGTAAGGTTGGAAGAGACTTTCAGAGCCCATCTAGTCTCACCCTGCAGTGAGCAGGGACATCTTCAGGGGATCAGGTTGCTCAGAGCCCTGCCAAGCCTGACCTTGAATGTCTCCAGGGATGAGGCCTCCACCACCTCTCTGGCCAACCTGTGCCGGTGATCTACCATCATCGAGTGAAGAACTTTTCCTGATGTTCAACCTAAATCTCCCCTCTGTGAGTTTAAAACCATCACCCCTCATCCTACTGCTCCGTGCCCTTGGGAACAGCTCTTCCCCAGCCTTCTTACATTTGGTGCTTTATGGATAAAATTACAGAGCAAAGTAGGGCAATGTTTGCAGCTGAGACGCTCCATCCCTGTGGAAGGGCCCTGGGGACCCACCTCTCACCTCCCCATCAACGCCCTCCTCCCTGGTTCTGCCCTGCAGCCTGCATTCCTGCCTCCCACGCCCCCGCTGTGCCCTTGGAGCCCCCCCAGCCCTCTGCAGCGCCTGGACGTGATCAGCCACAGGAACGAGCCGGGACCCTGGCTACCTCAGCACCCCCCTGCAGCCTGAATGGGGCTCTCCCTTCAGACAGGGCCAGAAGCAAAGAAGTAATAATTAGTGAGCACCCACATAGAGGAGCCCTGGCTTCCCTGGACTCGTGCCCTATTGCCTTTGGCACTTCTGATTGAAGTTTCCTCCTGCAGCTAGGTCATTGCAAGGGCTCCTTCCAACACAGCTGCCTTGATGTCTAATAACACGTCAAAGTTCCCGCGGCAGCTCTCCCTAGTCAAAAAAGCATATTTGATAGAGTCTGTCTCTTCTAGCCAGCTGCTGAGATTCACGAGGAAATAACCTCCTGTCAGGTCTGATTGACCAGATGGAATCATTACCCAGACACAGACATCTAGCACGGTCACACCTCCTGTCCCTACAGAAAGGCAATCCAAAAAAGAAGGGGGAAAGTTGAACTGAAGGGAACAGGAAAGAGCAGAACCAGCAGCAGAATCGCACCCCAGGTGGTGGAGGGGCAAA
Source organism: Gallinula chloropus (assembly GCF_964237585.1). Taxonomy (NCBI): domain Eukaryota; kingdom Metazoa; phylum Chordata; class Aves; order Gruiformes; family Rallidae; genus Gallinula; species Gallinula chloropus. The sequence goes on along the minus strand of NC_140109.1, from coordinate 1,428,014 downwards.
GCCCATCCCTTCAGGATGCTCTCCTCTTAACCTAGCTGTACTTTTGGCTGCAGAAGGTCAGGGGCTGGGGAAGAGGCACAGTGTGATGTGATCAGCGTTACAGCACGCTGCTTTCAAGGACTCCCAGCACTTCATGAAGGTAATAAAGCAGGGTGTTAAAAGGGATACATCCAAGACAGGAGCCTCTCATTCACAGGGAGAGTTTTCCAGCAATCTGGGTTTGTGCTGAGCTCTTCACAACACATCTGCATCTTACCTTTTCTCTGAGTACAGGTAGAAGGAACTCAGCAAGGGACTACAAAACCAGCAGCAGCCAGGACTTCTCTGCATCACACCGGCTTCCTTTTCTTCCTCACTAGCCAGTGAACTCACTCTATGTACAGGACACATGGGCTAGACCTCACCCGAATACTCTGGCTAGCTCCAGTGAACAACAGCAAGTTCTACCTAAGCCCTTCACTCGATCCTTGTGAGGTTTATTTTCACTACATTCCACAACTGCAAGAGACTGGACAGGTTGCTGCAAGTGATGGCCCTGAGAATACCACGTTTTCTCACAGCTTATCCCAGCCAAACCTGCTGCTGCAAACCTGAGGAAGGTTTGTAAAGCATTTTATTAACTTTCTAAGTCCTGCATTGAAAAAAACCCCCAAAACTCAAAACCATGGAAACTTAACACTTTTTGTCCCCCAGTGATTTCAATTCCCTGGCATTTAACAATGTACTGTAAGGCAGGAGGGGAGGCAGCTGGTGGGAGAAGCCCAGATGTACACCCCAACGTGGTTTTCAAGGGGACAGAAATTCATGGAAAGGGGTGGGTGTGTGGAGGGAACTCTTCAGCCATCCCCTTTGGAAACACACCTCTTCCATGTCATATCCTGCAGAAATAAAATCTGAGCCTGCTCCCGAACGCCACAGGCTGTATATCTCAGCTGTAAGTTAATCTCACAAACTGGAGAGCATCCCTCTGCCAACTGCTATGAGTTTGTGATTCATATCAGACCCTCGGCTTCCTCATCATTCCTTTCTCTGCCATCCACTTCTGCACCCCTGCTGCTGCCACCTCCTTCAGCTCACAGTTCACCAGGGCAGGAGCACAGGTAAGGGCCACCCTGACCTCTGCAGCCAGGAAGGCAGAGCCCAGCTGTGAAGTTTCTAAAGCATATCAGGCATGAAGAGGAGGAGGTGAGACCAGGGAAAAAAGGCAGCATTTGATCTCCTCCTCTGGCTCAAGGAAATTATCATTTCCAGCATGTTAGATCCCACCTGAAGCCCCATCAGGCCTCTGCTTGCAGCTCCTCTTGTTGTGTGGAGGGAAGTCGGCATTATCTGAAGAGATTCCCCTTTGTTTGATGATGAGAGGATGCAAGATGCTGCTGCTGACAGCCTGGTGCTTCAGACAGCTGCTCTGCAGGCTGAACACGAGCAAGGGCTTGTAGATCCTCTCTGCAACTTTGAAGAACCAAAGTGAGGACCACCCTGAGCAGAGAGGCTGCACCAGGCACCTGCTGTCTGAACAGTCCTTCGGGGACCGCAGGTACACAGGGGCAGGTCCCCTGCTTTGAGCAGGCCAGGAAGTCCTGACCTCACTGATTCTGTTTTCCCCTTTTCTTATGCAAACGTTTGGGGCTGGCAGGAGCAGCCCAGCCCTGAGCTCTCTGCAGACAAGGTCTCCTCAGCGTCAGTTTTGCATCGGTGCCCTGGTCTCCCTTCCTAAACACCAGCTGTTTTTTCCTCCCCTCCGACAACCAGAACTTACAGAGTAAGTTCCTATGAAGTATGAGCACCCCATATCTGTCTGTGGCTCCCTTTTCCAGTGAAGGTTTCAATGGCACCACACAAAGCCTTCCATGTCAGGACCTGAGAGCACGTCACAAGCTCGGAATAATTATTCCACGCCGCAGAGAAACTGAGTCACGTCACCTTATTCCCTTCACCACTGCATTACGCCCAGGCTGGCCTAAGCTCATTGACTTTGAGGGTCATTTTCAGCTTCTGCCAGAAGAAATTACCATCAGTCCCCAGAGGAAGGATGTGACTCCTTACAGCGACAGCGGGAGCGTGGCGGGATAGGACCCAGGAGTCCCATCACGCCGCCTTGTATTTAAACCGAAACAGCTACGCCTTTCCCTCCTGGGATCTAAATAATAACATCCCTCAAAACAGCATTTCCTCACTGATGAGCAGACAGCTCCTATCCTCCCCTTATTTGCCTCCAGGGATCCTGCTGAAAGCCCAGAGTGCCTCCAGTTAGTTGTTTAAGGACTATGGTAAGGAGCACTGCTTCTCCTAAGGGAAAATGGGGGACTGGGCTTCTACATGAAGCTGAATTATGCCTTCTCTGTGAGAGCACGTGGTGCTTGAAGCCTGACTCAGTTAAGGTCCTTGCTGAGCACAAAGAGCAGGACACACAAAAGGCACCAGTCCCACTGGCCTCCTGGCTCTGCACAGCACATCCTCAGTACTGAGCTATCCAGAAACACCAGAGCGAAATAACCTGGATCCATCCAGTTGCGAGGGCAATGCTTTACCTTGAGCTGCTGGGTTCCCAAGGGTTTGACCCAGGGAAATGAAGATACTGGGCTGCACTGAATGGGAAGTGCCTGCACATCCTGGTAGTAACTGTGGAGAAGGGCAGGGGTGTACAGCAGCACGCTGATGGGTCTGTGTGCTCCATGTCTGGCAGCAGGGTAAGGACAGAGCTGCGAGCATGCTGCACGGCAGGGGAGAAAAACTAATTATCTTCTCTTCCATGGCTTTCTGTTCTTGTTGTTCTTTTCCTGGTTGCTGGAGGTTAGACAATGAAAGATTCCACCACCAGAAGGGATGCAAGGGATCATTTGGGTCCTCTGCTGGGGTAAGTCTGAGCCTGCCTACTGACATCAGCTGAGTTGTGGTCTCCTCGGGGTGCACAAAGCCCAAAGGAGAGGCAAAAGCACTCTTATTCCTTTTGCCCCCATGCAGGTGTCTGTCACAACACTGCATGGCAGAGCTGGTGGTGCAAAGCTTGCCCAGGGCTAGCTGGGAAGGATGCTGCTTTTCCTTTGGAGCTGGCCCCACAGTCAGAGATTGCTAAACTCCTGCCAATATCCCCAAAACCACCCATCCTCTCCAGAGCTCTGCTCCCAGGCTCCCTGGTACGACAGTCTTTAGTGCTAAAGAATCCAGCTACTGGCTACTAAAAGGGAAAACAGACAAGGCCACTCCCTACCAGCTACTCACCTACACACTGACCTCAAATACGTGGGGCACGCTTTACTCCCTCTAACTGCTGCGATGCAGAGCCTGCCCCTGCCATGTCAGGAGCAGTATCCAGAGGTGAATATGGTCCTGCTGAGGTGAAGGCTTTAGCATCCAGATGCACAACTACCAGCAGATGTATGGCTGCAGAGCCCAAGAGGGTGTGCAGTGCATCGACTATTAATCAAGTCCTGCTTTCAGGCCACAAACTGCACGTGGGTTTGGGAAAGACATATTTCAAAAAGCTTTACTTGCCTAAAATAATCTCCAGAAACAAGCCTAAGCCTTTTTGTCACTTCAAAACCCCATCTGTGCAAGCAAAGAGCTCTTCAGATTGTCAAACAGAAGGCAGGCAAGTCTCTCCCTGTCCCCTTTCCTCCTCTCACAAACACTGCAAACACCTCCACGGGGCAACGGGGAGGGGGGAAACCTGCCCCGTGGGTCTCCGCTACTTCGGGGTGCTCTGAGTGAGTGCCCCCCTGTTGCCATCGAAGAGACCTTGCTAGCACAACCCAGGAACCTGCCAGATGCTGGGAGCAGAGGGGCAGCCGAACCCAGCCTGGGGATCATAGAATGGTCTGGGTTGGAAGGGACCCCAAGGATCACAGAGTTCCAACCCCCCTGCCACAGGCAGGGCCACCAACCTCCAGGCCTGGAGCTACACAAAGTTGCCCAGGGCCCCATCCAACCTGGCCTTGAACACCCCCAGGGATGGGGCACCCACCCCCTCTCTGGGCAGCCTGTTCCAGCACCTTACCACTCTCTCTGTAAAAAACTTCCCCCTAATATCCAATCTAAACCTTCCTTCCTTTAGTTTTAATCCATCCCCCTTGTCCTGCCATTGCCTACCCTTTTAAAAAGTCGAATCCCCTCCTGTTTATTTGCTCCCTTCAGATAACTTACATTCGGCTTTGGCACAGATGAGGCAGGCAGTGGTGCAGTTAAAGAAATTCAGGATTCCTGCCACGGCCACGCTGATGTCGGTGTTGCTGGGGTGGAGGTTGAGGGTGGTGAACCGCTGGAGCTGCAGCTTCAGGAACTCCTCTGGTGCCACTTTGAAGTGAGGAACCTAAGTGGGGAGGAGGGGAAAGAAAACATGATTAAAGAGGAAAAAGAAATAAAAACAAGTAAATCTACCATAAAGGACCTTTGGTGTGAAACACACAGCAGGCAGAAAGTGAAATATCCCAATAAAACTGCAGAAGCATCACCGGAGTGAGGAGAGGAGGGTGGGATTTGTGCAAGAGCACAGGAAAATAATTACTGCAGCAGCAAGAAGCCACGGGGAGGAGTGGATCAGGAAAAGTCTTGCTGAGCCACTCAGAGAAAGGCAACGGGGGCTGTGATTACAACACAGGAAACCATTCCGGATGAGTTCAACCTAATTAGCTTGGGCACTAATTGTGACTGGGCCCACACTTCATTTCGGGCTTGCTGCCTGGCTAAATACAGGAGATGCTGTGCAGGCAGGCGGGGAGCTGCGCCGCTCACGCTGGAGACCCCCAGACCTCCACGGTGGGCTAGATGGACGGCGTGCTGCAAATCCACCTCTGCCTGCCATACAGATGTGTTGTCAGGTAATTAGAAGAGATGAAGGGAAGAACAAGATGACCCTGCACTGGCGAGGCTCGGGAGAGAGAGGAACAGATGCAGCAGCCAGAAGCTTTGGGCTTTTTTGTGATCAACAGAAAGGTAACAGGTGACCATACGGCGGGCAAGCTGCAGCAGGACTGTAAGGGCGAGCCCTAATAATGCTGTGCTTGTCATTAGTACAGCAGGGCAGGAGCAGGGTGCTGTCTCTCAGGGAATTGGGAGGACAGGGAGTAGGGGCACAGCCCGAGAGCTCCCTGGGAGGCAGCTCTGCCTGGCGTGGAGGGAAGGGGTGGGCAGATGCATCGAGCTCAGGCACCGGGGTTCAGCTGAATAAGGAGGAGGAATATTGTTTTCCTTTTGCCAAGTGGATTACTTGGAAGAAATAGAAGGCAGAGGAAGGGAAGCATCTGCTTCAGCTTCATTAGAGGAGTGTCAGGTCCTCTTTTCCTCCATTATTAGTCCTTCCAGGAGCTATCATCCCATGCCTCCCGTCTTCCTCCTTTGGGAAAGGCTATTAGTAGGGCACGATGGGGGTTTTATTGACAGCATAAGCTGCTTGGTTTAGCAACACAAAGTTAAAGAGCAATAAGCTGCTATCTGCCTTGATTTCGCCCTGCAGCCCTCACCACGGGCTCTGCTAACAAGGACAGAGGCAGACTGCAAGCAAAAGGCAAATGCCTTTAACCACAGCAGACAGGGCAGCACTGGTACAACGTGCTGATGGCTCTCAGGGACAGACAGAGCTCTCCAGGGGCCAGAGGGAGTCTGAGGCTTGCAGCCACAACTGCTCCCAGAGAAGAGAGCTGCAAACAGAGGTGAAGGCAGCTGCCACCTCGGCAGCTCCTGCAAGCACCCAGAGCTGAACAGAGCCCCAGTTCAGAGCTCATGTTTGGTCCCAGAGCCCTCCTCTCCTTTCCAGAAGCTCTGCCCCCATGCAACACCCCTCCCCAGATGGGAGGGAAGGAAATCTTTGGGCCATAGGCACTAGAGTGGTAGCGTGGGAGGCACAGGTTCACCCCCCAGTTTCGCCTCAGATGAACATCAGGCACTCTCCTCTACTTGATGGATGGCTCCAAGTACAACGCCTGTGGCCGGGTTGCTGTAGCACATTTAACACAGTGGCACCAACTGATGCTACTGTGAAATAAATCACAGGGAGTCACTGCAAGTTTACGTCACTGGGAGGGCAGCCAAGATCAAGCTTGAGGCTCAAACACCTTAGGAGTGCACCAGTGCTCACCTGCCACCTCTGGAAAAATAAATGAGGAGACTTAGATCAGAGACTCAGACTGAATATGAATTTCAGGGGAAAAACCCTTGCAATCTTACTGCAGAGTTGCCTTTGTCTGGGATGGAGCCCGTCTGGGACATTTACCTGGAGAGAGCACTACAAAATACTCTCCAGAGACCCACCCTACTGTAGCCCAGAGCACTGGGTCTAAAAGATCTCCTGAACACTTCTGATTCTCAGGGAACAGAGACCCGAAACCACTTGTGAATGCAAGTTATTCACAGTGCTCAGCTCCAGGCTGCCCTCCTTGGAGGCTGGGCTCCAGAAAGAGTCTGCTAAAAGGCTGGGAGATATCATCTTGGCTTTACAGGGATGGACTGTGGGAAAAGAACTCAATTTCCTTCCCCGAGTCAGTCGGCACGAGGGCACAGATGTACTGCAACACGGGATGCTCCCACTTACCTCTTTCTCCCCACAGATATTGCTGATAATGGAGCTTGAGGCTGGGCTTGAGGAAGGTCCCAGGACGCCTACCACCCCTTTGGGGAGAATCTGACACACTGTGGGCACCAGAGAGAGGAAACACACATTAGACTTCATCCGTCACTTCCAGCTGGCAGTCCTGCTTACCTTACCTGTTGCACCTTGCTGGGGACACAGGACAGTCTGTCTCCTCCACACAGCATGCTTCCTGATGTCTATCTCACCCCAAAATTGCTCTATTTCCTCCAAAGCACTGTCACAGCCTACCTGTGACGGCCCCCTTTCCATCTTTCCCCTTTCCAAATCCCACTTTAACTCACCCTGCAGCCCTGGTACCCTCATCCTTGACTCAGATCTGGGGTCTCTTCCTTTCATAACCTCCCTTCTTGGCCCCATTTGCTTTGCTCTGAGATCAAACATTAACCAAGGTTTACTGAAGATGCTGAACACACAGCAGTGACCTAGCTTCCAAGCATGATCTAGCAGCAAACAAATTTCTTCCCTCATCCTCTGCAGAGCTCAGTGGTAATAATAAGGATTGTATTACCGTTTTTCATTTGGCTTTTTGGGTGGTTTGTGGGTTTTTTTCTCCCCTTGGGCAGTAGTTAATCTTCTGGCTCTGTGCCACCAAGGTTAGCAGAACAATAAAAAAGGCCCTGACGAAATGAAGAAGTTAAATCTCTTCCTTCAAGTTTCCTGGGTTAAACTGCAACCTTTTGTCCTTTTAATTCACAGCACAAATTTAGCCAAACAGCACTCCAAGGACTGCTGGAGCTGCTGCCACCTCCCCGCTGCCACCCCCATCAGCCACAGCACCTTGTGCAGCCAAAGCCTGGCCAACCCAAGGTGATAGCCCCCTGTGCCTGGCTCCCCGGCTTCTGAAAGGCTCATCCCAACATGTGCTGGCCATGGGTTGGCTCTGGAATATCAGACCTGCCTCTGCATTGGCTCCTTATTCCCTGGACAAAGCCATGTTTGCTCAGCTGGTGTCAAGGGGCAGCTTGCTGAAGAAAGAGGATGCCAGGAGAAGGAACTTCTTATCGGTTCTGGCAAGAGCAAGCTCAGATTTTCATATGTAAAAAGCAAACCAGCTGATCACAAAGCTGTGGTTTTGAAGGCAGTGTCTCTTCAGTATCAAAAGGCTGGTGTTTCAGAGCACCAGCCTCACTGCGGGTCCCCAGCTCACATCCTGGGCAAGCTTTTGTGATGCTGGTAGAAGGCGATCTAGATTCAGCAGCTGGTAAGGGAGAGCTAGGAAATGTCAAACCAGGACATATTTTTATTGTAGTGAAGGGAATTCATCATCAAAACTGGTGTACTACGTATCAGGGCAGGTTTTCTACCAACTTCAAGGCTTGATTTAAAGACTAGATGTGAAATAAGAGCCTGTACTGTGCTTGGGGAGGGGTTCAGAGCAGCGAATTACTGGGCTGAGCACCAGCGTTCAGCAAGTGAATGTCTTCAATCTGTTTTCTGCAGAAGCTAAGAGCAGCTAATAGTAAAGATGGTCATCTCTGGCCTTGGTCTTTGTAACTCTCCACAGCCTCACAACTGGACTACGAGGCCAAAAGCCAAGGACTTCAGTTTGCCACTCTGGGGAGCTGTATTTAGTTCTAGCCAAGCGCTACCTGAAGGAAAAGCTCCATACAGGAGTAGGTCCCCCCACACACTGATTGCTCTGACTTCCTACAGAAAGTGCTGATGACACACAAACATCTTCCCTTGGGTTCTCCTTCCTTCCATGCTCTCTCACCCTCTGCCAGCTCAATTCACTACAGATCGAGTGGTACTTTTCCTGCAGCATCTTCAAAGGGATACAGCACTTGCTTTTCCTCTGTGCTTCAAAATTCACAGGCACTTACACCACTTCAGAAGATCCCTTTAAACAAGAGTACCCACAATTTGAACCCCCTGAGCGTGCTATCCCAGTGGCACTCAGCAGTCCTTCTGACCTGCAGCACACCCTTCAGGTGCTCTGCAATTCCACATCCAGCAGGAAGAAGCTGCTCCAAGGTCCCCTTTATCCACAGGTCACTGGGGCTAAAGTCCTGGGGTCAGTTTTGTTGTGCATGCAGGGGAAAGTTTGGCAAGTGCTTTTCTTCTCATCTCTGGTACCGAGAACAAAAAGTGGGTTAAGTAGTCATAGCAACAGAGTTGCAACAACTGTCAGAAGAAAAAGACCTGGCTTATCACTCCAAGGGTGAAACATCCAGTAAAATTAAGGAAAATGAATGGGAACAAAGCGGAGGTGCCTGAGGCAAAGGTTTTGACCAGGTTTGGAAAGCTGCTTCTCTTGTAATCCAAGCAGCTTCCTATTTCAGAGCATTACCCGATGCTCTTGGTCTCCACAGGGAGAAAAGCCTCACTCAGCTGATGGGATTCTGGACAGAAAACATACACAGAGGTGTTAGCAGGAGCCCATCCCACATCCTTAATGCTTCCATGCATGGACTCCCAGCCAGAGCGGGCTTGAAGGTGAAATCCAACAGGACCCAAAAGAGCGGCAGGACACAGTCAACAGCTCCCCATGGAGCCCACAAGCAGCATCTCTGACCTTGGGGTTCAGGGCTTTCTATTTCCAGGGAACAGTCCTAATAGTTGCCTATGTATCAGTGCTGAAAGGAGCCCTCCAATACCCAGTACTGAAATGGGCTGTCCAACACCCTGGCACTGAAAGGAGCTGTTGTTTGAGCCAGTGTCACTGAACGGCTGCATTGGGCACTTTGAAATATCCCTGTGAGTAAATAAACATTAAAGATCCTCCACTTGCTCCCTCTGCCTGCTCACCTGCCCTGAGATGTTTGGATTAACAACAGAAAGATGCTTAAAGACTGACGAGACGACAGGGAACAGGGTGACAAGTAGAAAATCTGTCCCTCCCTGGACATCAAAAGGAATAAGGTGTTTTAGATAAAGACATGATTAAACAAGTCATTTTGGATCATCATAAAAGGAGTTGAAGCATCAAACACAAAGAGAGAACAGGCTTTGCTTATGACATGGAGGGAAAAAAGCTCTACCCATAACCTTTCACTGCAAGCTCGTTGGAAAACACGGGACCTTCCAGATGTTGCACACAGGAGCAGTCAGTGTTTGTCTTCATTCACAGATAAAGCTGAAATGGCAAAGCAGGCAGGATTGTGATTAAGCCCGACTCATATTTTACCTGCTACAGCAATTGAGATTTTGTGGCCCCCTAATAGTAAGATGCCTGAGTCAGTCAGGAGGAGGAAAAGAAAGAAAAACAGCTCAATGCTAAAATAAAAGCTAACTCTCAAAGTCTCTCTTCACTCAAAGCTTTTAATTGTACACGGGATATCACGGATGGGGTGTAATCACAGCCTTCCTAGATCAGTCAGCTAAGCATGCTAGCTGTGATATTTAAGGGTGATTCAAAGGGTGTGAAATTTGAGAACAGTATTAAACAGACGTGTAACAGCTTTGCAGTCCTAAGTTAAAACGTCTGAACTGCTTTTATTAATATTATGTGTGATAACAAATACCGGTGCTGTATTAAAGCTGAGAAGTCAGACGTTTGAAAGCCAGGGAAGTCTTGAAATGTGAGTTAAGGGATGTGACTCTGCTCTGCTAGCAGCATAAATCAGGAGTATCTCCAGTGACATGAACAGGGGAGCAATGCAAAATCCAGATTTTTCTTTTGGTGAGAAATGCTTCAAGACATTCTTCCCTCTGAAGAAAAGACAAATAACATCACAAAACTCTGGGAACACTCGCTTCACCAGAATCCAATCAGTTTTCTCTGATTTCTACTTTTCATGTTCCATAAGCCAAAGCAAAGAAAGCAAAGAAAAATCACCCCGAGGTGAAAACTCGAAGTGGAAGATTGCCTCTTCCTCACTCATCCCATTTCCATGTTTTCCCTAAACACCACATCTGCTGAAATCAACAATTTCTTGCATAATGCTTCATTCTCAGCAAATTCCTCTGCTTGAGTCCTGCAGCAGAAGAAGTTCCAAGCAGTGGTACAGGGGTGCAAGCGAGGAGGACATCCCAATCTTTGCCACAGCTCTGGGGCTGCTCGGCGATCGAGCCTGTTTCCCAAGAGAAGTTAAATAACAGAAACACTGCTACACATGGAAGATTTACAAGAAAGGAAAGAGTATGGGCTAAAAACGCCACAGGTTCCTCCAGAGACACGGAGAGCTCGAGTAAGCAGGTCCCTCCCTTCCCAAAGAAGCTGAGTGGGAGATGCGGGGCACTGTCAGGGTGAAGTGGGCATGCACTGGGAATGACAGGCAGCACCCATCCCTCCTGTGAAGGTAAAACAGGATCATTGTGCCAAATGTGGGTAAACAGGACCTGCAGGAGCCTGAACAGATGGGAAAGACTGAGGTAAAGTTAAAAGAGACCCGGAAAGCTATTTCAAACGCTCTCTGTGATGCTGCACGCGATGAACTTAATCTAGCCTGCCTCCTGGGTGACAGGCTCTATAAATAGACCCACAGGTACTTGCTGAAACGCACTTTATTAACTGAACGCCTCTATAAATAATGCAAACGCTAGTTCAGGAAATGAAGGAGCTATCTGCTGATCCCACAGGCCTACCGAGCCCGCTCTGCCACCTACCCAGAGAGCTGCTCCTGCGCAGGGATGCTCAGAATAAAAACTGAAGGTGTGTGAAGAACCAGCCAGCTCCAGACCGTGACACGCTACTGCACCTCCTGGGGATATCCTGCACATTACACAGGCTTGGAACAGAGAACCACAGGGAAACAAGTCTAAAATCCCTATTATTTAAGATGATTTCTCCAGCTTTTTCAAGGCTGCAGGTAATAAAAAATTACAGTCCTCCCCTGAACTCTAAAGGTCATCTGAAAAATTATTCTAAAGCGAAGCTACCTTTTTTCAAGGATTTTCCCTCTTACAGGAAGAAGCTATTGTAGATTTTTTTTTGGTTGCGTTCCCTTGGTTTCCCAGCAGGTCTGAGGGACACTGACCACTGGTTTCTTTTTTTTTAATCTTTGGGATGTGGTTGCCACGTTGGGCATCTCTAGGAACACCTAAAAGAGAGGCCTGATCGCATTAAAGGACTTCAGAGCGATGTGGGAAGGATTCTGCTCTTCCAAAACCAGCTCTTTTTAATCCACATGATTTCAATCATGGCTCAAAAACTTCACTTTGTGTAAACAAATCCACTGCCAATCTAAAGCACTGAAAGAGCTATCGTGTTTGCTGACACACAGCACTGCGTGGGGTGTTAAAAATAACTTAATTGCACGGAACTTGCCCAGAGTCTCTTATTTGCACAACATTAAGTGCTTTAACAAAGGAGCATCACCTCCTGTATCACTGCCTCTGTTTACAGATTAAAGAAGCTATCCCCCCTCCCAAGCCACAGAGTGGAATGGTGACAAAACCTACTGGGGACCCACATCCTTTTGCAGCCTATGTAAGCACCAGACCAAACTCCCAAATGAAAATCAGTCTCAGCACTCACCCTTCAAGCCTAACCTCCTCTCAGGTGTCTCTGTGCCCCCACGATGGGTACCCCCCCTCCTTGACTATCACCCAGCTATCCCCCATAGCAAGCACACGGTGCCAGACAGCTCCTGAGGGCCAGCAGAGAGAAGAACTGGGGAAGGACCAGCTGCATGGAGGGGTACTTACTGGTTTCTGCCGTCTCATACTCGCTGTCTCGCAGCAGCTCGAAAATGTCCACCTCCACTTTGGCCTTCCCCGCCCGCTCGGGCGCCCGGTTGATGCGGTTCTTTGCCAGGGTGATGGAGAGCCTCTCCCCTCTGCTGCACTCCATGGGGTCATCCAGGATGGCAGCTGTGGGGGCAAAGGTATTGGCAGCAATTAGGCTTCATGGGGACCCAGCCCAGCTCCCTGTACCCCCTGGGACCTCCGGTGCCATGCAAGAAGCCAGCACATTGGCACCTCTGCTGCTGCTATTGTTAGCGCATCCTCCCTCCTACACGTGGCCTTTCCCGCCGCTTCGCCCACCTCCCAGGCCCTGCCAGACACGTGGGTGTTGAAATCTCTGCAGCAGCGGCTGCGTTACCTGCCGGCACGCTGCAGCACGACACGGCTGCCTACGCTGCTGGGGTCCCGGCAGTGCCCAGCACCCACCACAGCACAGGCGCCCACCCCGCTCATCCTGGGGGCTCTAGAGAGGGACATCCAGCTGTGCAGCCCCAGGCAGCCAGGAGCCGGGTGCTGCCTCACATCCCAACAGAAGAAGAACGTCCCCAGATAGCCCCAGTTTGCTTGTTTGGGAAAGCGTCGGTACGGCGCTGATAGCTGGAATATTTCAGGAAGCGCGTGGGCAGCCGTGGGTGGAAAGGGACAAATATTTTTCAAACAGAAAGCACTTGACTCTTGAACTCAGCTCCTGGGCCTTCCCACTCAAATCTGCGTTAGGCAGAGGGAGATAGTGTGGGGTATTATTTTTATTTTTCTCCATGGAAGGGGGAAAGAAACTGGAGTTGAGTGTTAATCACAGCGCTGCCTTCTAAACCGGCACCACCGCTGTGCCCCGGCGGGGTTCGCCGTGCTAACGGGAGGTCTCCTCGCAGAATGCAGCCGTTCAGTTGTACCGGGGGAAAAGCAGTGCTGGCTTTTGTTGTGTGTGTTAGCCAGGCACCAGTGCTTATCTTCCCTTCCCAAAAATCATTCCAAAGGGAGCGGTGCCGTTCAGAACTGCTCGGGTGTGGAGGGGAGTCACAGCTCAGCGCCGAATCAGGCCCCGCACCGCGTAGGTTAGCGAAGCGGCTCCGCTGGCTCACGCGTCAGGGAAACAGGGAACTAACTACAGCAGCTAGGTACCTTGCTGAAGCTTTGAAAGGCATCCTTGTGCGGTGGCAGGTTTGGTTTTAGTGATTGTTGGGGTTTTATTTTAATTTTACTGGGTTTTTTAGACAGGGAAAACCAGAATGAAAGAGGCAAATCAGCTGGAGCAAAGCACATCGGTCATAAACAGGAGGTATCCTGCCTCCCTCAGAGCAAGGGCTGGGAGCAGCATCCAAGCATGCATACATTTTGAAGACAGAGCTCACTGGGACCACTGGCAGAGAAGCACAGTGATGTTGCACTGTAGCTGGGACTGAGAACATGTTCCTCAGAGGGCTAGCTTGCACCTCAGAGGCCCTGGTCACACGGGCACCCACCACACCTCATCGCCACCAACACACAGAGCCTCCAGCACAGCACGGCCCAAGGAATAAACCCAGCCCGAGGAAGAAATCCATCCTTTTACTGCAGCTTTCCTGCCCCCAAGATATGCTTCAAACCAACCCAAGCCCCCCCAAAGCACAGCCCAAGTCCAACAACCAACTCCCATCACATTGCAGGGCCCTTTTCTCAGCCTCACTATGCTCACCCCAGTAGGATCCCTGCTTTCCAGTGCTGCCCCAACCCCAGTTGGGGAAGGCAGCTAGATCCAAACCCACCAGTGAGGCAAAGGTGGTCCACACCAACCTGCTGCACTTTGCACCCCAACAGCACCGACTCAAGCACTCCCTCACTTCCGACTCCTCCCCAGCTTTATGGAAGCTAAGCTGAACTGTGTACTGATGAAGAAACACACAACAACACTTCTGCTACGATATGCACAGATGTCTTGGCGAACATTCCCAGTCCTTCAGGCGACACCATCTCCTCTGCTCCACTAACACGCAAGCAGCATCATTATCTGCAAAGCAAGGGCAGTTAATCTTAATCTCATTATGCAAGAAAAAAGGTTGTGCTTTCCTCTAAGGCCAGGGGCATGGATCACAGGTTTTTTTTAAGACATCGATATGGCTGAGGAGTGCTCTTAATTACAAAGAAGCTGGGAGAATAAAGTGCCCCAGCAAGCATCTTGCTCGACTCCCCACTTCTCTAGGGAAGCAGCAGCAGAGAGAGAAGAAACTCCTAAGCAGACCCTGCTTTCCTACAGAACTGTTTGATGTCTGTCAACTTTTCTCTATGTCCCTGTCTCCAGGAAAGGGTAAAACAACCTACCGAATCCCATCAACACCACAAAGTGCTGCCTACATTCCAGCTGCTGACACAGCACAATTAAAGAGCGGCGGTGGGCGAGCGCGTGTCAGCATTCTCAGATTCATTACTTTCTCATTTAAAGCTTCAAAATCACCAAATCAGACGACATTTTCAAGTATATTCCTCAACTGTCAGTTCTCAAACATAATTCACTTCCACTAATATACAGTTGAATACATTTTAACAATAAAAGAGTCAGAGTCAAAGCGTTTCAAATCATTTCCTCGGGCCACCTAGGCACAAACGCTGTGCCAAGACTTCTTCTGTCTCTCTTCTGGATGGGATTTTCCATTCTTACTTTTGTAACTCCTGAAAACTTCCCTAGAGCTGAGGAAAACCAACAACAACCAAATAAAACCCCACCAAAAGCAGAAAAGCCTCTTCCCCAAGAAGTACTGATTGAATTTGAACTTTGCAGCCCATCTTGGGAGCAAACACCTGAGGAAGGGGAAAGCACCCACCGCACGTGGCAGATCTGGAAAAGACAAGACCACAGCCAGCCAGCCTGAATCCCGAGATGGAGGTGGCAGTGGGACTCTTGGAGCCCAGCCACTAATCAAACTTGAGCACTGCTTTCTGTCTCCAGAGAAAACCAGCAAAAGCTTGGTTAACATGCATTTTGGGAGACTGGTTAGTTTTACCAAATATTAAACTGGCCCCCCAGAACAGACAGGGTAATGAGGCTGAACTGATCTTTATTTATTAAAGCTAGTGGATGAAAAAGGTCATTTAATGTTTAAAAAAAGAGGTTGGTTTTAAAACTTCATGTCTTGGGACACGGTGCTGAAGCTCATCTAATAACAGCATCATTAAGTATGGACGGGGATTTTGAGAGAAATTCCCTTTCATCTCTTCCTGTCTATTAGAAACGGGGAGACACAGCGAGTGAATCTTTAATCCTGAAAACTTACAGCAAAGTCTTTGAACTTTTTCAGCCTCAAAAATCACTTCTATCTTCCCCATCATAATAAATGTCTCCAATCTAGACTGTCTTCTCTATGAATTATGAGGAAAGTACTTCAGAGGGAGTTAGGAGCACCTGGGTCTGCTGTGCCCCAGCCAGGGCTGTGGAGGATTTTGTCAAGCAGCTTCAAGTGAGGTCAGCAAGGACTGGCAGAGGCTGAGCTTTTTTTCAGGAGGATCTGTCTGGAAACATCTTTTCCCATGGGATGTTCCAATCCAGACAAGCATCCCTAATATAGTAATAATTCTTTTTTTTTTGTTTAATACACACAGGTTTTCCTTATATGTAACACAACCCCCCAAAAAACCCCAAGAGGCTACAAACCAGAAGAGTTTATCATATCTTTGGTTATGCATTGAAAATAGCCAGGCTGCAGCTTCTCAAGCTTCAAGCAACGAGCGACTTTAAGTGTAAATTCCAGTCAGACACAAGTTTCAGATGCCACACTTGGAGTTAATGATTTAGCAGTAAGAATCAGTGGCAAAAGGTTTCACTGGTCGCCAAGGACACACAAGATGACGTGACAGCATCCTGTTATTCTAGTAACTCTCACTAGCCCATCCTCACCTCCTCCATGACACGATGGGTGACAGGGAGGCAGGAATCGGCGCTCTCTGATGAGACATACGTGCACCCCCCCAAAGCCCTGCCCCACTGAGATACAGTGTGTGGGACACCTGAGAGCACCTTGTCCAGACAGGAGCTGGAACCTGCAGTCACAGCTTGTGCACACAGGGCTGTCCCCAGGCAGAGGGACAACCGGAGGTGGTGGCATCGGGCTGCTGTATTTCCACTCCTGCACAGCACAGACACAGTGGTATGGAAGGCAGATGCTCAAGCTCTGCTGCTATTTCTCCTCTTACCCTGGAGAAGCTTCTCCGGGAGGAGGAAGGATGCTCATTTCTAATCCCAAACACCACAGCCTTACTCCCTTCCTCCAAAACAACGAACCGGGGGGGGGGGGCGGGGGGGGACAAGCAGCACCCTGTCAGCTTCTGTGCTTTCAGCAGTGGAGGCAGCTGTCCTCCTGGAGCTGGGGGCTGGGACAACTCATCCGACTAAGTGAGCCGGCCCGTTTACAGACAGCACTGAGATGCAATCCTTTCCACCCTTAGCTGGGTGTCATCCTGTGCTAAAAAAGCAGGAAGCCTCTGCTTGTTCCCCCATTCTCCTGAGCCACGTGGCTCCCCAGCGTGCTAACCCCCAGATTCACTACTACTTATCACTGCTTAATTCACCATCCAGCCAAGACCTAATGAAGTAGCATTTCTATAACAATAGCAGGGAACAGATGTTACTAGGAGGTTTATACACAGCTACAACAACCAGCGTTCAGCTGACCTTTTCCTGGTAACTTTATTAAGCATTGCTGCGTTTTCTCAGATGTTTTTCATACCACTGAGATGTAGAGCTGTACTCAGAGACACAAGTGCCATCTCAAGTCATCTCCTGAAGATGTAGATTTAGCGAAATGCTGGCTCAGTAAACACGATGTTCTGCTGTTCATAACCTGTCCCTCCAAGCTAAGGAGATAAAAGTCACCCGTGGTATTTCTCAGGTGCCTCTGGCATGTAAGTATCCCACTTGCAATCTCCTCTGACTTATACCGTAAACAAAGTCCTCAAATCCTGCTGCAGTTATGAATGGACTTTCAAATTAAGAGCTGTAACCTCAGTTCAAGCAGGTTTAGATGCCTGGAAGATCTGATACCTACTGCTGGAGCTCATCAGTCCACAGCCTCAAAACCAGGAACCCTTCAGCTCATGGCACTACACCAGCATCCTGCTCAGGAACACTGGACTCAGGAGATGGTACAGGGGAATGACCCCAGACCTCCACATCTCCCCTGGCCAGCAGCACTCCCTTTACCATCAGAGACCCACCTGCAGCTGCTCCCAGCTTTGTTAACCCCAAAGTGGCTCCAGGAACCTGTGGATTCATTTGTCAGGGGGTGGTTGATTAAAAATGGTTGCAGGATTGCCTTATTTTGTGCATTTCCCCTCTGCTGCGTACGGCATCAACCCTTCAGGCTGTCAATACAGCGAAGGATCAGAGATGTGCAGGCTTCCTCATTACAGGGCTGTCAAGTAGAGCTCCAGTGGAGAAACAGGTGGGATTATGTTGCCATTATAATCTCTGAAGTGCTGCTTAAAAATAAAATAAAAAGTTGTCAATATGCTATTACTCTGAGAGGAAAGAGGATCTCATCAAGGAGAAAGAAAATCTAAAAACATAAACTCTCCTTCACAAAGTGACTTGATAATGTTTGTCTGATCAGCGTAGCAGAGGGCTATTTATTGCTCTCGGCCAACATTTGAAATCTGCATTTAAATGGAGCTCCCCTCTCATTTCTGCTATCCAGGGAGAGCGGATTCAGGAGAGGGAGAGAGATGGGGAGACACGATAAAAACAGCTGAGGGGTTTAGTTTCCGCTGCTGGAAACACCACCTCTCTTTTCTCTTCTTTAATAATTGGCCTGTGTACATAAAATCAGAACGACATTCTCCGAGCCCAGGAGTTTCCAGGAAGACAGGCAATGCTGTCACGCTTCTCTGCTGCCATCCCTGAGCCTGAGAAGGTGACGACCCATCAATCCGAACTCATCTCAGGGCTGGGGTGCAAAGCCTCAGCAGGGGCAGCTCATCTTCGTGCCCCAGCAAACGCTGCCACTCTGGTTCAGAGCATCACCAGAGACCTCTTCCCTCCCCCTCCCCACACACCTGTGTTCACAGACAGACGGCTATTTGTCCTAAATAAAAAGGGGCAGGAAGGGGTTGGAACACACTCCAGCTGCCATTCTGACAGCAGGCATCTGCAAGACAGGTCTCATCTTGCCCCTCGCTCCTTCGCTTCACAGGCAGGGAGGAAAACGTGCTAATGAGACAAGGTCCTGCTCTCCCGACCAGGATCACCAGCTCCTCCAAATACAGATCTCGCTACCAGGCAGCCAGCAAACACCTGGAGCATGAGGGCAGGCACAGAAGAGCACGCAGGGATAAGGAAAGGGTCTGAAATGGAAATGCTCTGTCCAGAGCTGGCTAACGCAATCTGCAGCCAGCCCCTCGTACGAAAGCAAGGCAGCAAACAGAGGTGCTTTAATGTCCACAGGGAGAGTCCTGAGGGTTGCCACAGCCACAGTTACAGGTAAAGTCCTGACCTGTGAATTCAAACAGTGGGTTTGCAACCTGACCCCCTTAAAAGCCTGTCAAGACACTTCCCAAAAAACTGAGAGAGAAATGCAGGGAGAAGGAGGAATGACTGAGTCAACCTTCCCGAGGCGTAAAGTCAGGGCTGAGGCTGGGGATAAATGATTACAGCTCTGGAAGAAGCGGGGGTTTGAGGCCTCCAGCAGGAAAAGCTGGAAGAAGGAACAAGAAGGGCTCTCCATCTCACACAGGCAGGGGTCTGCAGGCAGAAAAGGGAAGGAGGACAAAGTGTGATGTTAAAACCAGAATGACACGAAGGCACCTTTCCCTGCAAGCATCCCAGGAGCCTCACACACCACCCAGGGATGTTGCTACTACAGGCACACAGACAGCAAATGGGCACGGGGAGGGAAGAGCCTCCTGGGGGTGTCAGAAATCCTCCAGCAAGCAAATTCCAGCCACCAAGACCCTGCTTCTGCATGTGTGTTACGTGATGTGGCAGGATGCTTTGCTGTTTCCCCTCAAGCTTTGCTCACAGGACGAGGTGTTTGTAACAGTGCAGGTTTTCTGCATCTCTGAAAAGCTCCTCTGTCAAACTGCTCTGCAGACTTTGCCGCACAATTCAGGCTGCAGGATGAACCTGTAACTACACAAGGTCAGCCTAAGTGCCTAAATCTTATTTTCTTAAGAAACCAGCCTAAAAACACTGACCAAAGACGAGAACATTGCTTTCCTGTCTGTCTTTTGTTCAATAATGTCAAATTGAGTTTCAAGAGGAAGGTTTTTCTACCCGTTTTCATGGTCTCATGTGACCAGCAGCAGCTGTGGTTTCTAGGAGGAGAGCACTGGGAAGCCCTGGTGGGGCCAGTAAACTTGGCAAGACCAGGAAACAAGCAAGAACTTAATTAAGTCAGCGGAGAGTATAAACACAAGAAAAATAACCACACAAACCCCAAGTGCCACTTCCAGGCAAACAAAAAGAATGAGGAAGGAAGAAACAATGTGTGAAATTCTAAGCTAAAGAAAATAAATATATATATAAAATAAAAAGGCCAAAAAACAAATGGAGAAAGTCCAGTGGGCTTTATGGTTATAACCAGAGCTTTGAGCGATGGCAGGGCACAGTGCAGCAGTGGGGCTCCGTGCCTGAGGGCGGGCAGCAGGCAGCAGTGTGGGCAAGAGCCTGCTGCTGGCCGGGGAGGCAGGAAGGAACTGGGCAGAGCCCCAGATGAGGTGGGATGCTTTCCTGGTTGCACCCCTGCAGTGAGCTCTGTGCCCACCGCAAAAGCCCAGAGCTCCATCCCCAGAAGCAGCTGTATTTTGGCAGCAGCCAGGGCTGTTCCAACACAGGCACCACCCCTCCATACTCCAGGATTTACCAACTGACAGGGATCTGAGGAAACACTGCCAAAACCAACACCTTGCCTCTCACAGGGGGAGCCTTTCGAAGCCCCAGTGTGCTTCGGGATAAAGCCAGGGGATTTCCATTCCACTGAGTGACCATCCTCCTCCTCACCCCTCCTGGGTCCCAAACATTCACAGCACGTTTGCTTTTCCTTCAGCACCTGGGTGTTTCAGGAACACTGGGGCTTTGGCGTTACTCGCTGCTCCTTCCCGGGCTGGCACACACCAGCCGATGCACAGCGTAGACCAAATGATGGAGTACGGATGTGCCAGGCCCCAGTTCCAAGCTTCCCCCAGCCAGCTGATGAATTGCATACACAGAGACAGCAAAGAGCCTTGGACATATCCCCGGTGTCAAGGTGAGAAGAGGAAAAAAATTGCTGTAGCAACAGGATCCAGACTTTGGCTTTCACTGATATGGAGAACTCTATCACTGCTACAAATCATTAGCCATTGCTGCTATTACGAATCTGTAAAAGATGGATCCAAGGACAAGGACCCACCACAGTGGATGTAGATACCAGATATGACAATCCCTTTAAAGATATGAGACAGACAAATGATAGTGGGAATGACTTCCTTTCTCTTGTGATCGATGAAGAACAGATGCCCATAGAGATAAAGTGACTCCTCAAGGTTTTGCAAGACCACATGGAAAATAAACAGAGTTAATATGCCAAGAGACTTCAGAAACCCTTGTTTAGCACCTCAGCCCTTTTACTTACTGCCACTGAAACTTGACACAAGAGCATCACAAAAGCCAAGTGAGCACTATTAACAGAGCTGCTGGGAGATGGGAACCTCCAGAAGCAGCAGCATGTTAAAAGAAATGTGTATGAAGAGAAATGAAGACTCGTGCTGATGCTACACTGCTGAGTGGATGGAAGATTGAAACTACGTTTGGTGCCTTTACAGTCAATGGAGAAGGTCAGGATCTGCAGGCCAATCCAGTGCACCTAAATCAGGTAATATATTTGTCCCTAACAAGCTGGCCTTTAGAGTCACTGCTCCATAGAAAACCTCACCAACTCCTTCCCACCACCTCCCTACACACATACTGCCCAGATGCGCATGGAAGAGAGTGTGGCCTGAGCAGGAGGCAATCACAGAGAAGCTGAGTAGAAGATGAGCAAGGGTGGGACAAGGTGACATTGGAAACCTCACCCCTATCACAGAGGATCCAGGTATGTGGATATTTCTTTCTAAATGAAAGAGTTCCTTCCGATTAGAAAACGATGACACTTGAGCCCTCTGCTGCCTGCCTCAGGATTGTTTGCATCTCTTTGTTTTACTGAAAGAACAAACAACTTTTCCTGCTGAGTCACACTGAAATGAGATGCTAAAGAGCTGCCACACCAGATGTGGAAGCCTTTCAGATCCAATATCCATCAGTCTGCACAGCCTCTATTTATTTATTTTTTGCCACTCAGCCTTCAGCAACTTAATAGGTTACTGTAATGTCTTCCTGCCTTTCCTTTCCTCTTTAGCAGGCTCTGCTCACTGCATTTCTTTTTCTCCCCCTACTGACTTCTGCCCTGGCTTCTGGATGGAGCAAAATCCCTGGTTTGTTTTCCCTGGACTCTGACATGGTTTTCCCTCCTTTTCCATCGTCTCAGCAGCAAACTGCTAATCCATCTAATCCCAGTTTGTATACGTGTTTGCTAAGAAAGTGAGGATGTGCTACCAGATAAGAACTGCTTTTATTTTCCTTTGCTGGTGTACATAGGGGTTCCCTTTCCCACCTGAAATCAGTACCAGCCTTGCACTGAATCTACACTGCAGCTGAACATGGGACCATAGAACTGTGCCCTTCCCAAGCCAAGCAGTCACTTCTGAGACTCAGAGCTGAACCAGCTCAGCCACACCACTGAGATTCCCAGAGGCCCATCTTCTGCCTTGAGCAAAGATGGTGCTCTGGCACCTCCTGCAAACTCCACCATCTCTTAACCCAAGCTGGGAGTTTCTCAAATATCTGTCCTGGCAATACCTGCATAAAACAAATGTCTATTTTGAAGAGGTCAAGAAACATGCAAATACTCATGAAAGTTGAAATTAATTAAGCTCTGATGGTAACATGCACCAGCTACAGGACATTAAGCTCTTACGTGGATGCTCTTGCTGGGAGACACCCCTCCCCTAAAACCCTAGTCACACTTTGCCGTTAGACCACTTCATGAGGGAAGGGATCTACAGAGACCTAAGAGATTTCAGTGATGCACAGCAACTTCCCTGCTTGAGGCAATTTATCTTTGCATCTTCTGGAGACCAGTGCTACATGGGGTGACAAACATTGCCTGGAGAATCCTTAGCACATTAGAAAATAACCCCCAAATCTTTAAATTTTCCCCAAAGAATCTCTGAGGTTCCTAGTACAATGCTCTTCAGCATAGGTAAAGAACAACTGTTAGGCAAACAGCTTTTGCTTTCAGCTTGGGAGCTCGTTACTGATGCCTCAACATCTACACAATGTGAAAGAGTTTTAAACAGGCTACACAGACACAGGAGGGGTGAGCGAAGAGGAAGGAAGGAAAGAAAGCAAAAGGCAAGGATGAAGAAAAAGCTCTGCTGCGTAGGCTAAATTAAATCAGACACAAAAATTCTTGGTGAACAAGGTGAAAGAAACCCAAAGGAAAAGCTCTCCAGACTCCCAGGCATTGGGCATGATGGAAGAAGCAGGAGGCTGATGCAGGAGAGGCTGGTGGGATTGGAGCAGGATCCATACCCACGCTGGGTCACAAATGAGATGTACCAGAACCAGCCACACTTGTAAAGCGGGGGATGAGTGAATTACATCCCCTGTAGCTTGTTATGATGCTTCTTAGAGAGGAAACTGAATTATTTACATTAATGCAGCAAGGAACTGGATCAGGTTCGCAGTGATAAGCTTAATTAAACAACAGTTATCCATAGGCTGTGGTTTATGTTGTAAATAAGCAACATTTATGCTGATTAATTAAAGTCATGGTTGAAATCATTAAATCCTCCTACTTCCAGCCACCTTAACGAGGATACCTGCAAGGGCTGAATCCAGCCACAGACACTTGTGAGCTTGAGCACACGCCTGAGGGGAGTGCAGGAGGAGTGGGGATCTTGCCAAGGCACTCCCCCATCCCACCCTGCTGCAAGGAGGCTGGGACCAGTTTGCATTTCAGCTTCTCCAGTGGGGGTTTGCTCCTGTTCCTGTCACATGAGGGGTCAGGGTTGCTAGCTGCAGGCAGCACCACATCCCCCGAGTTCTCAAAGCTGCTAAAAGGCGTCTTAACACACCCCTGAAAACACCTTCGAGACAGCAAGCTGTGTAGCTGCCCTCACAGATTCAATTCTTTTTCATTATCCCAACTAGCAGAACTTGTTCCTGGAGAAACAGGGCTGCTTTGTCATCCTCCCCAGCCTCTTCCCACATAAGAGACGTCCAGGGCCACCACGAGACAGCAAACCACTAGCTCATCAGCAAATACCAGACCTCCCGTCCCCAACACCCGGTCCTTGTCACCCCTCTTACATCGTGCAGTGCCGCCCGAGCCTCCAGGCTCAAGATAATGCCACGCACTCAGAATTAAAGGGAGAAAGCCCCACTCCTTATGAAAGAGGTCATCTGTCACATCTGCTCACAAACCCAGGGATGATGAAAAATGAAGAGCTGCTCAACTTATCGTTTTGTTGCAATACAAGAACATCACTAACATTCTTCCCTGCTACCCCAGACCCCTCCTTGTGACTCTGTCCCAGTGCTTGCAAAAGGGCTGGGCTCAGGCTTCGTGCAGAACTGATCTCCTGCCCATGGAGCACAGACACAGCCCATCCACCTGAGCTGTACCCAGGCGCAGAAACAGCACCTTGGCTTGAGCAGCCTTGCTAGGACAACGGCGTGGTGAAAGGCCTGTTGTCCTCTCGAGTGGAGGTGCACAGCTACACCTGCCAAAGGCTGCTTGGGAACCCCGGGATGGGAAGGTAGGGGATGTGGGGATGTGATATGTGCACAGTGGCAGACACTGAGTAAAGCCAACATTATCCCCTTGGCACTCTTCATTTGCCCTGTACTTGCGACGACAACGCAGTCACCTTCCACCAGTGTGAATTACAGGTGAGCCACAGGAGCAGTGTGCTGAGGCTACGAGATGGTGCCATCTGTTTGCCTGCTGCTCTTTTATAGGGTGTGAATCAAAGATGCTGCAATGGGACATCTGACATCAACTCTGGAGGGAGCCAAGTCGAGGCCCTAAGCCACTAATGAGCCCATGAAATGTTCTCCCAACAAATTCTGGGGGGATGATTATCAGCTTCTTCATCTCTCCCAGTCTTTTCCCTTTTTCTTAACACAATCTTAGCAGATTGGGAACTGACTAATAACAATAATAATAAAATAAACCTCATTTACGATCAGTTGCAGGATTGGGGCTATTTCCTCCATCTATTCACCATCACAGAAATTGCCTTTTAAATGGATAACAATGATTGCAAGGGTCCAGTTATTACCTCGAAACCTCACATTTTGATACATCCAATGTTGTTCTCTTATATAAATAACAGTTATTACTGTAAAGTGATTTTCCCCCTTCTGTACTCCCAAAGAGTTCCTGCAGGAGATGGCAAAGAAAATGGGTTCCATTAATACTACACTTAGGCCCTGTTGCTTTCATACTTTAACGCCCATCGTTAATCTTTGAATGTGTCTTTAAACAAATGACATTTATTCCACAACCCTGGCAGCTATTCCTCCCTCCTTTCTCCCCTCCCTTTCCCCCAATACCCTTGCCCATGAGGTAGGAGCTCTTCCCCCCCTGACTCATCAGTGGGTGTTGAGCTCCTGCCAGTCAGGGAGAAGCATTTCAGCTCTTGTTCAGGCAGTCTGTGGGTAATGACAAGAAAAACACACAAGAGCCTGCAATCAGAAAACACACATCCGAAGGAGCTGTGATGGGGAGGGTTTCTGTCCTCCCTGAAACCTTGCAGTAAGGATCACAGGGTGACTCTTCGCTGAAGACATTATTCTAAACTAATCCTAGGGTGACAGTCGCCTCAACAGAGCCGGCTCCTTGTGCAGGCTCTTAGCCCAGGGAAAACATGGCCTCTGGCACACAGCATCCTCTTTGGAGCACACTAGAAATGAAACTGCCAGATGCCACTTTGATCTGATTTGATGACGATAAACAAGGCTGTTCTTTTCATTACACAAACACGGGGCACCTGAGCCTGCAACCATCAAGTGTTGGCATGGGACTTTGAGAGAGCCTGTGCCCCTTCCTGCACACATCACCCTGTAAAAGGCAAGCCCTCTGCCCCTCAGCCCTGAGGGGAGAAGCATCACCCCCCACCCCCCCTTTATGGGGAGCAGAGGCAGAGAACAGCCAAAGCTCAACTCTGCAGTGGCATCCGGACGCTGCAGCTTTCCCCATCCCCGTTTGCCTAGCACAACCAGTATCTCATTCCCTTGGGTGAGTGGTGCCCCCATACCACGTGTGGCTACCTTAGCCACAACATTCTCACCAGCTGACAGTCCCTCACTAAAATAATCATTGTTGTAAGCAGGTTAACAGCAAAACTAAGCCATGAACGTGATCTGGAGAGAGAGACAACAACCTTCGCAGGCTACCCACGTTAGAGTTACCAATTTTCTCCTGCATCTACCACCTCTGGCACCAGAAAGAGTAGAGATTAATGCCTCGAGTTACCTCGTGTAACTCCTGGACATCTGGACTTTTCTGTTTTCCCCTCCTCCCTCAAGAGTTATGACATCCTCTCTACCCTTTCTCAGTTACAGCCTCTCCTTCATTATCATCTGTCAAGTCCAATTAACACGCGCACTGACATCAGGGAAGATCATTTCTGAAGTCTCCCGTGAGAGCCAGCTGATGGGAGCCTCCACCCTTGAGAAGTACGAGCAAACTCCTGGCAGACTGGCACCGCTCTTCACACGATGCTCCCCAGGGAGCCCCAGAGCACACAATGCACACCCTGCAACATTTGCCGTTGGTGGCAACACAGAAGCTCTGCCTGTGACTGCTTTTTGATCCAAGGAGCCCAGGATCTCCCAGGTATATTGACTTGGCACCTGCCAGTTTTCCAATCTGACTGGTGAAAGTTTTGCCTTGCCAGCAGTCTTGAGGGTTCCTGGGTGTGGAAGCAGCAAGATCTCCCACAGTGCCCAGCAGCTTCGTTCTGCTTTAAGCCCTGTGCAGAGAGGTCAATGTGACACCTGTGCCTCACGGCACCTCTTCAAACAGGGCTTAACAGGAATGAGTTGCACAGCACCCCAGGCCTCTGCAATGGGTATGGTAACTCTTTTCCACGTAAGCAGTGGCCCTGGCTCCTGTGCTGATCAGCTCTTGGCTTTACACTGCTGCTTCACCCCGTGTTCCCCAAGGGCAGCAGGCGCTGCCGGCAGACCCCAAGGGTCTAACCCCAGCCGCACCAGGGAGCCTGAGCTCTGCTCACACCCCAGGCCACCAAACCTCAAGAGCAGGACGGTCCCTCATTCCTTCAGTTTTCCTCAGGTCCTGCGGATCCACTGGCAAAAGCAGCCCGTAAGTTTCCCAAGCAAGAAGCAGCTACACGCTCCCGTCTTCTGCCGAAGTCCCACCCCTGCAGCACCCTGAGCACCTCCCCTTTCCCAACCAGCTGCCAACTGGGAGTAAGAGCTCTCAGGCCAATAATGTGCCTGTTTGCAGGTGCCTCCTCTGAGCTGTTTTACTCCCTCCAAACTCAACAAACACGTTTGGCCGCGTTTCCCGTGTTCCTGATTAAACAGTTAATGAGGAATCTGGACAGAGCAAAATCAAGAGGAAATTAAGGCAACGCAACCCATTACATCTCTCCTCTTTAAACAAGGGAAAGCATGGGGAGGGGGGCGGAATCCACATTTCCCTCAGGAAGAGCATCAAAAAAGCTACAGGGGAAGACGTAAAGTACCACAGACACCACTTAACCCAGACACACCCCCCACAGACAGGACACTATTATGTATCCTTTACACAATGAGGCGTGTTAACGATCGGGAAGAGTACCCAGAGCTCAGTAAGAGCCTGAGGTCGTCTGGGAATAGTTTCTAAAGCAACTGGTTCTGACTACGTCCTGTCTGCAAGAGGTCACGTTTTGCTATTGCTTTAGGGGGGTAACTTGGCCTCAAGATTAGGCTTTTTCTTTGTTTACTAGAAAAAGGTCATCACCACCACCCCCACCAAACACACCAGACACAGACTGGGATAATTTTTTGGCATGAGAACCCCTGATGAACAGTGTCTTTTAGGCCAAAAACAGTGATTTTCAAACCATGAAAAAGATTGAAATTTGTGGTGAAAACAAGCCCAGCAAACAGTTTTTTTCCCCAGGCACAGAGAAGGGGCTCAGTGCACTGGGAGCCTCTAAACACATTTTCTTTCCTGTTTTGGTATTTGTGCAGGAGCTTGTGACCAGAGCTGGGAGATGCTCCTGCAGTACGAATTAAAGGTCATTAATCACTTTGCCATGCCTTGATTTTTCCTAACACCAAAATCTAACGTGTGTAAGCACATATGTTAAATAAACCACGGACAGACAACTTTTGTTTAAAACCAACCACCGAGGTAATGAGACTTCAGGCCTACCAGGAGCAGCAAAGTCCTGTCCCATGGCTCCGGGGAGCCCAGAAGCAGCATCTCCATCTCCCCCTCCCTCTGGGACCCCCAACAGACCTTCCTTTTGCAATCACCTCGCATCCAGAGCATCACCCCCACCCCCATTTCCTTCCCTCAAACAGACATTGAAAATCCACCACGTACCTCTACAGAAAAGGTTGGCAATACCCAGGGCTCAACATTGAGAGCTTCAATTAAATCAATTAGCATCCCCATACATGGCTAATATTGGAGACATAGGAGAGGGTTTTATTATCCAAATAGGAAACCCGTTTGTGTGTCCAGATGGTCACTGGAGGCGCGGTAATTACCACACTATCACTGTAACTCTGCGTGTTTGGGTCTGTTTCAATGGCACCAGCCCTGTTTATCTGCTTGGAGGAGAGCCTGTGCCATCTGGGCAAGACGAGGTTCATTGTCTGCCTGGCATCCATGGGATAAACACAGCTCCCCCACTCTTTCAACTGCCATTTATTAACACCGGGATGAGTGACGTGAACGGACTTCTCACTGAAAAGCAGTTTAAGGAACCTCTCGGCACAGGATGCCCTGGGGAGGGCTGGCTCCCCATCCCCTGCCACCCTCCCACCTGCAAAGGGACACCCTGGGGCTCTCTGCAGCAGCAAGGTAGAGAGGGAACCCTGGCCAAAACCCTAGCCCCAAGCCCTCCCATCTTCTGCTCCTTGGCATGAGCCTGGAAGCACTGAGGAGCACTTCACCCGTGTGCCACCCCTGCCTCTGATCTCTTCTTCTGGCAAGGTGACTAGTTTCAAAAACCCAGTGTTTGGATAAGGCAGCAGAGCACCGAGCCCCCAGCTGCCTGTCTGTACTGCCCTTCCCTGGATGATGCAGCCCCTGAAAAGGGCGAGAGCGACCGGGAGCCTCTACGGCAGGTGAATTAACTAGCACTGCTGCAAAGGGGCTTAAAAATGAGGGAGGTGCAACCCCAGCCAGCCAGTGAGCAGACTGTACACCCGACAGGCTGGGCTATAACTTCTGAACGCACACCAGCTCCCTACCTCGGGTTGTAAGGACAGGAGGGGAATGCTCCCAGACCATTAATTCTCTAACTACTTTTAAAAACCTCCCATTAGTCTCCTCATGTCAACTCCCAGTCTGAAAAAGCAGGGGGATATTAGAGAAACAGGGAATTAGGTTGGAAGGGACCTTTAACGGTCGTCTAAGTCCAAGCTCCCCACAGTAAGCAGGGACACCTTTAACTAGATCAGGCCAAGTTTCCCTCATTATGCATCTGTGCATTAAACACACGTGGTTATGTGCAGGGCAGTTACTAAAACACAGCTATTAAAAGCAAAAGAAGCAACAGCACCAAAATGTTTTCCTGTGTATGAAGGAAAATATACTGAAAGGAGCTTATTACTACAAAGGAGATGGGGAAAATCTTGAGAGACGTGAAGCCCAACGTAGCCCCAGGAAGAATGAAACAGGTTACAAAAGCGAGCTGGCGAAAATGGATGTATCATTCTCTCCTGACACGACATTGCCTCAATTAAGTTTTCTTATTGAGGTAACCCAGAGGCAGCACAGCGAGGTAACAGATGGGAAAGACTGCCTGTGAGGGTAAGTGCAGGGTTTTCCTGTCTGGAGTTACATAAAGCAATTTATTGTTCTTTTTTTCTCCCCTGTTCGGCGTTGCTGACGAGGTCAATGGGGAGGGAGCGGAGAAAGTCCGGGTTTGGATTCAGATTTCACACATCAGAGGGGAAACAGTCAAAAGGAAAAAGCTATGGGAGCAGTAACTGAGAAATTATATACATGTTTTTTCTCACCTCTAGCCCTATTTCGTTATTTTCTTTAAAACTGTCACATTAACGTAGCTTTCAAGAAAAAACAACCCCATAAAGCTCTTCTACATGTCCCAGCACTGAGCCCTGATGGTCTGCACCAACACAGCATCCTTCCAGGGCTTCACCCACTGTCCATGAGGTCAGCTCAGCTGTGAGCAACCCCTGGCTCTCCCCTTGGCTCTCCCCTGGGCTCAGGGGTGTCTGCAGAGCCTCAGGGTCCCGCTGTGGAACGCGGTGGGTACAGCCACATGTCATGGGACAGCTGGGATGAGGGTGTGTGGAAGCTGAGCAGAGGCAGGCTCTGAAGCACAAACCTAACTCTTCCCAGAGACAGGTGTTTGAGGGCCCTTCCCTGTTTCTCCTTCCTCACAGTACCAGCTGCCTGAGGTGCTTTCTCAGTAGCTGGCTGGAAGCTGCCAGTTTTCCACTCGTGCAGGCATCGCAGCACGTGCTCATCTCCGTGTCGCCTTCAGGCGATGGTGGTGGGCCTTCTGTAGAGACAACCCTGCAACCACTCCACAACTCCCTCCCATCCCCACGCTCTGTATTTCACATTAAATTAACCAACAGCAATAGAAACTTGAATCCCTGCCTTTAAGTTACTGAGCTCGTTCACTCCTAGGATTTGCCTTTCCAAAAAAAGCTTATTTAACCTGATGTTCTTAATTCCTTCCACCCCAGAAGGCAAAGTCAGGTATTTGCACAGCTCCAGCACGGATCTGCCAGTGCCACAGCAGCCTGTCCACAGGGAAAGCCGGTAAAACCCACTGCTCTCCTGTGGAGAGGCTGAGGGACTCAGCCTGCTTGGGATTTCACCTCCTTCCTTGGTGCTCTGGCCCCTTCTGTCAGCTGAACCACATCAGGGGAGCAGCAGGAACATCTGGCTCTGTTAGGAGCTTATGTGGCTGTGGTTTGCACCTTGCTATGGTTAATCCATCAGCCAGGCTGATGCCTCTTGTCGGGGCAGTGAGCAGTTTTCCTGCTGGTAATCCTACATCCAGGGCTGAGCATCGTGTTCAGCTGTTCTGGATGTTAGGAAAGCCCCAGTGGCTGGGCACAGCCTGAACACAGTCTGTGTGTAAGCACCTCGAGGTTTTCCCTGGCCAAGTTTAGTCATCCTCTCTCCTCCCCTCTCATTTCTGCAGCTGCTGCTAACCCTGTGCCCCCACCTCAGACCCTCTGGAGCTGAGAAGAGGACCCATTCCCTCCATTACCAGGCACAGAAATAGTTTCCCCATCAAGCGGAAGCAATGTTAGCAATTCCATTTCCTGCATATCTTTAATTTCAGTCTTGAATATATATTGCTTACTTAAAGGTGGGGGGAAAGAATCACATGCCCTACAAAGCTCCAGCACAGCTTCACGTCCTCCAGCGTGGACAGGTAAAAATCCATGAGAGACAGACCTACGCTGGTGCCAGCAACAGAAGGAAGAGCTCTTCCAGCCCCAGGAAGCTCGGAGGCAATTCCTGGGCACAGGGGATGGCACAGGGTGATCGCCGATCCCCCCAGCATTCACCCTCCCACACAGCCCGGTGCCCAGGAGCCAGCAGAGCGATGCTCATGATGCTCGAGTCAATAAGGTTAATTCAAAAATACTGAAACAGAGACAGAAGAAAAAAGCAAACACAAGAGAGAGAACACGACATCTCTTGCTCCCTGTGTTATCTCACTGAGGAGATCCAGATAATAGAAACCACGAGGAGCAGAAGTATAGATTTGTTATTACTATTATTTGCTGCGGGGCCAAGGGAAGACTGTAGAAATGCAGGTCCTCTCAAGCACAGCCCAAACACAGCTCTGCTCTCTATCGATTTCTGGAGCAGGACTACAGCTGACACATGTAATTAGCCCAACAGTGACGAAAGGAAAGTACTTTTCCATGTAGGTGCAATTAGAGACACTGCTCTGCACTTGATGTGGACCACATCTCCACCTCCAAATCCCAACCAGCCAAGGTACAGACCCCTGGTCCTCACCCTGCTTTGCCTGGAGAAGCCAAGGTGCCAGGCATGTCCCCGGGGCTCAAGTGGGACCTTGGGTAACATCAAGCGTGTCCTCCCTGTGTGGGGATGAATGACACCTCTGAAAGAGCTCAGGTGCTGTCAATCCATCCCTGGCACCCACAGGAAGACCTAACGCAGGGAACAGACTCACAGAACTACCTCAAAACAAGTCATACATATACAATACATATGCCACCAAGCCACTGTGTTAGTAGAGAACTGTATGTGGTTACCACCTGGGTAACATCACCTAAAGTCTCTTTACTTCCCCTTTTTAAAAGCAAAAAATAAATGACGTCCTGTTTCACCTCTGCTGCCAGGTAGCCTGTCTACATAGATGCCTGAAATAAATGCACCTAATTTCATTTGAGGCTTCCCATTACAAAGTACTGCAAAATCTATAGCCTGGCTTCAGCCTGGGATGGATCTGAAGACCAGCACACATTGTTATTAACTATAAATAAACGTGGAAGGGAACAGGGGAGAACTGGCTTTCTCCAGGAGACACATTTCATTTTTGGGCTAATCAAGTTTTAACCTAGGGAGCTGCCTGGCAATTTCCTCCTACTTTCTGTTTAGGGGTAGGGATTTTAGGGACTCTAATGCCACAGATGAGCAGCTCAGCTTTTCTGTCTCTGAGGCTTCTTTAAGGCCACCCCTCCTCTTACAAACACACCACTTGCATCCAAAGTCACCTCCTGCATTGAACCTGGACCGACAGCTCTCACAGCCTGCCTCTACTTCCCGCTGCAGGCAGAACAAGATGCACAAACTCAGAAGCAAAGGTTGATTCCCGTTCAGCATCAATCAAACCACGCTTCTGTGCGGGAACTTTCTGTACGCCGCTTGCAAAAGGAACGTTCCAGACAAGGAAATTACTCCCCATTTAAAATGACTCCATCACAATGGGGTCTGCCAATGGTCTACCCTAACGCGTGGGAGTTCAACGTGCACCTTAGAGCTGGGTTAAAAAAAGAAAGTATTAAAATAAAAGGTGCTGGGGAAATTCAGACACCTACCCCCCCATCCCCACCCCCCCATCTGAGGTGCTGCTCCCAGCACCACTGATCAAGCAGCTCAGAAGGATGTGGACAGGCAGCCTGTCTTCCTGCTTGACAGGAGTTTTGGGCACCTCACCAGCGAGCAGCAGCAGGCTGGATGCTCGGGTGGCTCGAGGGGCCAGCTCACCTTACCCTCAGACAGGGCCAAACCCCAGCACAAACCAAAAGCAACACTCAGCATCGCTGCCAGCCAAGCTTGAAGGGTAGCCATGGTGCCAGAGCGACATCCCTCAGTGTCACCTCTCCATGTCCTGTGGCAGAGGGGCACCAGCAGGGCAGGGCAGTGGGGTTGGCATAGGGCTTCAGCAGCACAAGCCTGGCTGTGCCCCACGCCAGAGCCGCTGCTCCCTGACCGCATGCCATGTTTTTAATTTCCTCTGCCTCTGCTGCTGGAGCGCACTCGACTGCTCCTCCATATGCTCTGCACCCTGGCACAGAGATGGCTCTCTGATAGCACACACTGCTCCCTGGCCTGCTGCGGAGCGGGAAGGATGTCCGGTCCTTCCAGCTCTCTGTCCCACTGATGCCCACACTGATAACCTGCCCCTCCATCTCACCCACCAGTCAGCCCAGTGCCCACCCCAGTGAGGGAGGCTCGGTGGCAGCAGCCCTACCTCTTGGCATCAACTGAACGGAGCTGCGTCGCAGATGCCAACGCTCAGCCCTGCCTCCAGGTCCCCTCCTCTTCCACACCTCACCTGCTGCCTCTTGGTATGGCTCCAGCAGGACCAGCCAGCTGCCAGAAGCCCCTCAGAGCTTCAGGTGGGGAGGGCAAGAAAGGCAGGTTAGAAAGGGGGATGCCAGCGGGGCAGAGGCTCACAGGCTGCTCAGAGGAGCCTGTGAAGACAGGGATTAGGGCCATGAGTTGCAAAAGACCAGGCAAAAGGCCATACACACGCCTCACTTTCTCCACAGCCTGGGCATATGCACCCAAGAGTGGCCCAAGATGGGTGACATCTGTAGGGCCCAGGATGAGGACCTGTCCCGGCTGCTTCAAGGAGAGAGGCAGCTCTGCCGTTCCCCTGGCCGGGCTCTGCAAGCCAGATGCACCGAGCACGTTATTCATCAGCAGCCCAAAGCATGGGGGGACGCAGCTTGGGCTGGAGGGGCAGAGGGGACCGTGACCTCCCGGCAGGCAGACACGGGTCCTTTTGGCAGTGTGGAGAAGGAGCAGTGGAAGAAGCAAGTGTCAGCATTGCTACAGATCCGACAGCCACGGCGTCCCTCCAGCATGCCCCCTTCCCAGCCCCAGCTGATTTAGTTCAGTTTATAAAACCCTTTTCTGTTTTCTTTCCAGCTCTTTTCACCCAAACTTTACGATCCCTCCAGCAAAGCTCCACACCAGGTTGTATTTTGCAATAACCAAGACAAATGGCATTACAATAATTCAGACTCCAGGCATGGCTATTGTTAATGTTCTTGTTTTTACTGCAAACGTGCAACGTTCACACAATGATTTTTAAAAAGCCAGCTCCGTGGCTGGTGGAGTCGTCCTGACTTTGATCCCTGACAGGCAAGAGGGGGAAAGGACAGAGTTTTTTCTAGTTCAGCTTTCTCCTTGTTCCTTGCCTCAATTATATGTGGATTGATTGCCAAGCACCCAGAGAGACTTCCTTGTTTCCTGCATCTAATTTTTTTCACTGATTTCCTGTAACTCCACTGCACCAGCAGCTCGAGCTATGAGCTGGCACAAATGCTCTACCCCATCTGACTCCAACCGGGCTGGTTTATTTTGGGGCTTCACTGTTTGCCACTGAAAACTTCTGCTTCCCTCCCTGCCTGGATCTGTACAGCATCCCACACTACATGGGGCCATTCACCTGGTACCACAGTGGCTATACAAGGCAGCAGTTTACTAACAGATTCAAACAAGGATGAAGTGGATTTATAAAAATCAACCATTAAACCAGTACCACATCTGCTGCCCACGTAGGATCCTGGCTGCTGTACACTTCCCAGAGATACACAGCCCCCTCCCTCCGACTCCTCCCCTGCTGACCTCGGATCACGATGCTCACAACAGCTCCATCCATCTCCCAACCACGTCACCAAAAGCCAGCCTGGGAGAAGTAACAATAGCCAGTCTTGGTGCGTTGAAAGTGAGCATTAGCCACACACTTTGCTCCATATTTTTCTTCCCCTTTTAAGCTGTCTCTTTCCAGAAAAGACAGCAAGTTTTATACTGTGCAGGAGGAGGAGGTGGTTATGTGTTTCTCTGAGGTGGAGGCAGGTGTGCTACACAGGCGACCTCCAGATGTTTCTGCCAGCATCAGCAGTAGTGAGGGAAAAATGAGATGGATATTTAGCTGCAGCCTGCCTGTGCCACTCAATCCCACCACCATCCAAAACACCCTTCAGAATTTCTCCAAGAAACTGCTGCAGTAATCTCAATTACCTTTAAGGTGCCACTGCCATAAATCACTTTGAGACAAACTACACTCAAGTGTTCTAACCAGAAGAGGTGACAGGGGCCTTGTACAATCACAAATTATCACAGGAGAGTGAATTAATAACAAATATACATGATGAGGGCCATTTTCTAAGTATGCCATCCAGTTCTGTAAAACACTCTTCTCTCTCCATCCATGGGAAAGTGGAGCTCCACAAGTGGCATGCATGGGAACATGCAGGGAGCTGCTAGGAGCCCAGAACAGCTCGGGCAGGAAGGACAGTCAGATGTCTGACAACAGCACTGGAGCCACAAAACCAGCCCTGAGGCAGCATGTGGACCAGGGGAGCTCCCTGCCTCCCAGCTTGGTGTTACCCTCACCTCGCACAACCTAGCCATGTCCTGTCACAATCAGCCTGACTGAACCATCAGCAATTTATGGCAGGCTTTAACCCAACCATGCAAACAGTCAGCACGTCCATCCAATGGGAAAACAGTTGTTGGTCTAATCTGACCATGTACCAGATCCCCAGGAGTGACACCTCTCGGGTTTACACATTAGGATAAGGGGACACTACTGTGCAGCAGACCCCACCATCTTCCATCATACACTCAAGAAACCTGACATCTCACAGTCCACTAAGGCAGACCTTCCAGAAAGGAACCAACTCTTGATCCAAACATACAGAAAGATGGAGAGCATAGAGGCTATTTGATAGTTTGTCCCAAGGGCCAAAGCTGTCCTTGGAAGGGCTAAGCGTGCAGAGTGACCCTGTTGCATGCCAGCTACTAGCTCCATCAAACAGCAGATGAAGTACTGCTTTATGCATCTAATTCCTGAAGCTTTCCTAAAAATGCCAGAGCCCTAGGATAAAATTCCTCAGTATGGATTATCAACCACGTGCAGAAGAGGACTGGAAAGTATCTTTCATATTCTGGGCAAACACCAAGGTCAATAAAAGATTGATAAAACCTTTGGAGACAGATAATCTATGACAACAGAGTTCTCCAGGCTACTTTTAAGCATGGTTTGATCAGCAATGTATTCATAGCCATCTCCTGTAGAGACCAGCCAGGTAGGTAACTAGTACCACACATTTACTCTCCAGGAGGGTGTAGAAATTTCGCCAGGGTTTTAGCATGTGGCAACACCCAGCTGAGCGGTGTAAGGACCGTGTTTATAAGGACTAATTAGATCTTAAACCCAAAACCTCAGCGTCTTCCCTTCACCATCTGCTAATGCTTGAAAAGCTCAGAACAAATACCACCTTGATGTATTGAGTCTGGCCATGCAAAATTCCGATGATTAAAGTGTGTGTTTGTCCCGATGGCATTAAAAAACCCAACCTGAATATATTTCCCTTACAAGGGGAGCAAATTTTTAAACAAAGATTTATTTGCCCGACTCTTTCCTAACATTAAACTTTTAGATTCTCAGCCTGACTTGCCTTGCTGCTGCATACATTATTGAGAGGGGATTTTAAACACACAGCAGTGCTCATTTTATTCCTCTTTTACCTCTGCAGCCATCGCTTGACTTTTGTTTCCTTCTCCATCTATTATTACCACTTTTGCTCTGCATGCCAGGAGCTGGTCAGCTCTGTGGTTCTGCTTCACTGGAGCTTCTCAAGTCACCCAGTGAGATGATCACATCATTGCCCAGGTAATTTTTTTCTTCCACAATTAGTGCTTCATCACATTGCTTTGCAGGGGGAGCTGGAGCTCTCCCTCCCACCTCACATTCCTCAACAAGAAGCAGTTTCTGGACCTGCTGGTCCAAAGAGGCATCTCAAACATTTTACAGAGTGGCAGGTTGGTTCCCACCCCTCGGGAAGAAGGATCCATTATAAATTACAGTAGAAATGTTGACACGACATGGTATAAATTGATTGCACTTTGAATTCAGTCAATAATACTTTGCATTAGTAAAATATGTGTTTACAATCACTTCTGATCCGGAAGCTGGTTAATCTGAGCAGTAAACACAATGCTTGCTACCGACTGTCAGTTTGCACTGGAAATATTTAGTGGTTTTCCTATATACCCAGCTCCAGGGCGATGTGAGGGCTGTCCAGCACTAAGCTAATCAACTCTCAACAGCCTCAGATGTTTCCACCATTGAGAGGGATGCTTTAAACGTGCAAAACCTTGCTCAGTTCATAAACTGCCACCACACGTCCAGAGGATTTTCAAATAAACAAAGTGGTCTGTGCTGCAAGGGCACTTTGCATGTGGACAACACGTTCAGAGAACTGCACAGCTACATCCCCAGCAGCACAGCATTTCCCAGCACCAGCTAAGGCCAGCCCACAGCAGGTCTCATCCTGCTGAAGCATCCCTGCCACCTGCACCAGTGCTGGGCTGTTCTCCCCGTTCTGATGCACAGAAAGGATCCAACCTGGAGAGTTTATAATGACCTGGCAAGTTACAAAGCTAAAGATCCCTTTCCAGTGCTTGCATGTAAGCTTTCAGGTATTGAGGAACTTGCAGAACAAACCTTGGAGGAGACCAGATGCATCGAAGCTGAATGAGGAAACACAAGCAGGTGGTAGCAGCTGGGGAGGCTCAGATCAAGGAAGAGAATTGGTGTCAGGTTAAAAGACCTCCCCACTTTGCAGAGGGGGACTCATCTTGGGTAGGAAGGAGGTTTTGTGCAGAGCAGAGCCAGGCAGAAACTCAGGAACTCCAAGGACAAGTGGAAATCCAGGGATTTAAATGCAGCACAAGCCTCTGGTCCATGTTCCCGAGCTGGCTGCCACACGAGTTTCCCAGAGTCAACACCGATGCCCTCAGAATGAGCAGTTTATAACTGGCTCTTGTTTATCTGTGTCTCTATTGCTGCTATTAATATTTAATGTCTCTGGAGTAAAGGTTCCTCTCCAGCATAACAAGCCCTGCTGCAGCATTAATCAGAGCATCAGGAGCCCAGAGCTCAGCTCCACACTCACAGCTCCCCATGACACCCTCCTAACCCCTGGGCTGCTAAAGGCAGAGTGGGACGGGCTCCCTGCCAGCTCCCCTGCACTGGAAATGCCATCCCCTTCCTGCTGCAGGCAGAAGGGGACAAAGGGTGCAAAAAGGGTGTACCTTGAATAGAAACCATCACCCAAGGTACCCCCTGAGCTCTTGGTATCAGGTCCCCAGTAGCTTCCGTATTCGCACGGCTGGGAGGAGGCAGCCCCATCCCCAGTCCAGTCACAACACAAGCCTGAGGCACAACCCGAAGGCCCAGGTCCAGACCTGGGTCCTCAACATTAAACTGCTCTCTTGATCCTGACCAGAGAAGTCTGGGAGAAA
This sequence comes from Gallinula chloropus, assembly GCF_964237585.1. Lineage (NCBI taxonomy): Eukaryota > Metazoa > Chordata > Aves > Gruiformes > Rallidae > Gallinula > Gallinula chloropus. The sequence goes on along the minus strand of NC_140109.1, from coordinate 1,389,776 downwards.
TGAGGAGGAAAAAAAAAGTGACTCCTGCCCACCTTGAAGCCACCAGCAGCTCCCCAGACCTTTATAACAGCTCCAAATGGCAGCTTATTAGAACATGGCTTGCCTTTGCTCTGCTCCTGGTAACAAACCTGTTCGTCTGCACTCATCCACACACCTAATGGGTGAAACCCTTAAAGAACAAGGGTCAAAAGCTGATGTTTGATGGCATTCTATTTGCCCGGGTCTTAAATATCCTGAGGGTCACTAACTCAGATAACCAGAGCTCTGCACTTTGATTTAACCCAGCGGAAAAGGTACTGCTGAAGAAGAGAGCCAAAAGATCATGAGATGGATAAAGGGAGCAAGAAAAATGGGATCATTAGTTTACACAAACATGCTCTTCCAGACAGCCTCAAATCCCAGTTACAGACTAGAATAAAGCCAGCCCATCACAAAGGGATTTCTACCTTGCCCTGGCTACCCAACATCCGTGAAGGAAATGAACTAATCCCGGCTTGCAGGGAAGCATCCCCTGCTCAGAAAAGCTGCCTCTGCTGCTGCCACACACACAGCCAGCTCCAGAGAACCCTGGTGAGCAGCCAGGCACCAGCAGCTACACAGGAGGTTTCTCAAAGACCGAACGAGTTCATGTTCCTAACAATACAAAAAGGGGAGGGGGGCACTGAAATGATCATTACATGGGATTCCATCCGTAGGGATGCTGAAGGGCCCCTCCAGCTCCACAGGGAACGGCTGGACAGCCAGGGCTGCTCGCCACGAGCAGTCTGGGTGAGGTGATGCTCGTTCTGGTTCTTCTATGGAATAAGCAGGGTTTGCTCCAGCCCTTCTTGTTGGTATTCAATTAAGGGAAATGCGGTTTGAAGAATTGTTTTCTTTCCTTAAAATACATAAACTACACACCTCCCCCCCCCCTCCCACCCACTCTACCCCCTTGCCACTGCCCTTTTTCAATCTCAGCTGCCAAATCTTGGCCCTGAACTTCAGGGCCAATTTCTCCTTTATTTACTGAAAGCTCACTCTAAATCTTTTCATACTAAGAATGCCAGCTCTCCAAACAATTACTCTGGCTGCAACATGAGTCAGTTGCTACATTTTCCATCAGCATTACTCATTTGATGGCACATCATCTTTGCTATAATGGGATCTGGGCCACCCCTTTTTTCTCCTGTCCTCCTCAGTGCCTTTCTACACCCAGCCTCCCAGATTTTATCTCCTGGCCTGGGGGGCATCAGACTTGGCATTTCTCTCTTCTGGACCACCAGGAAAAAAAAAATCAATCTGCATGTGGCTCCAGCCAGTGCTTGTCTCCTGGAGATACCAGGGGATTAATAGCATAAACACCCATCTACTTTGCAGATTCTTGCAGAAGACCAGCAGCGCAAAGGAATTTTTAAGGCTGGAAATCTTTTAATTAACATCCCAGGGACAGTGGGAAGTCCCTGTGAATCGTTTCACAATCAACAGTGGGATCAGAGCCAGAAGGCAAAGAAACCAGACTGGAGCTGAGCATCAGCTCTGAGCCCTCTCCCTAAAAGAGACAAGCAGGCACCAAGTTCTGGGTCTCTTATGAAGTGACAACAGCAAGAAGACCACCTACACTGGAGGAAACTATTTTTACAACCTGCATCCCTTGCTCCAGGGTGGTCAAGGACTGGAGTTATCCCAAGACATAGCCTCTATCTCCCCAAAACCTCAAAGACAGGAACATCGGATCTAAGCACGTGGCTTGTCCACCAACTCAGGAGCTTCCACCAAAACTAAAACCTACCATTAACAGCATGTGACTTGGGACACTCCCAATGCCTGAGCCTGTAAGACAGAAGCCACACAAGTTTGAGTGTTTTTATCCCAGGGTTTTTTTCCCTCCACCTCCCTCACAAAATTCTTTCATAGATAAATTAAGACAGAAAATGGAGCTTTGCATTATTGCTGCACCAGAAAGAAAAGAAGAACTGGTGCTCTTTGTGCATACATGTATTTGATGTCAAAAAGACAGAGAGGGTCACTCTTAAAAAAGGCACTTCAAATAGCAACACTCCCTGTCATCTCAGGTTTCCATCAGGAAATGACAGTCTCCTGCTTCAAAACAAGATCTAATGAAACCACATTTGTCCCCATCTCGCTGTAATCACATTAGACACTTCTACCAATTTAACTTTATTGGTTTCTTAACTGTCTGAAAAACACACACATGGACCAGCCCTACATGTTTCACTACACGGGAGCAGCCACCTGCAGTACCCTTGCCACAACAGCATCTGAGGGTCAATAAAGAGCCTTCTGTCTGGTCCCAGGCTTCCTGCTCAGATCTCGTTTTCTTTGGGAGGTTTGGGCAGCTTTTGAGCACGTCAGATTTTGTTTAAGTGAAAATCTGCAACGTGTGCTTGGCCATTTAGAAGCACAACATATAATATCCCCAGGCTCGTCAGCGTGTGAGTGCTTACCCCTAGGAGAGCTTGAGGATGGATGTGTATGAGACTGCTGTGTAAGCTGCTGCCCAGGCACCTAAACGATGTGCCCGCTTACCCTGACAGAGAGGGAGAGGCGGGAACACCAGCACATCTAGGGCAGAGGCTACTGCAACCCCAGGGATTCAGTTTTGCAGGAATTTTTCCTCCCAAAATGCTGGTTTTCAGTACAGAATCAGCTGGATGCAATTAACCTTTGCAACATCCCTCCGCCCACTGCAGCCACAGCCCAGTCTTGCTCCTCAGGTTCCCTCCGGAGATTTTCCCTGGAGAAGCAATAGGTGTCTCCCAGAGAAAGAAAAAGCAAGTTGGCCCTATTCCAGGTACTGCCAATTTAGAAAAGAGAACAGCAGCAGCAGCCAATTTATTTTCTGCCTAGGTGAAAACCTCAGCCAGATCTCACTGAATTCCTGTGCCCTTTCCCCACAGCTGACATTCGTGCTGGAAGATGTGCATGCTGACAGGATGCACTTTGCCAGTGCCTGTAATGGACACCAAACTATCTGTTGGGGGGGAGTAAACTTCCCTCAGTGCTCTGAGAGCCTGTCTTACCCCTCCAGCATTGCACCACAGAGAACATTTTCCATCCTGGAGGGAAACCAGCAGCTTTTCCATCTCATAAGCAATGCCAGTCCACCTTTTTCCACAAGCAAGCCTCTAAACAAAGCCAGTTTGCAAAAGCAATTTCGTGCTGGTGGGAAGGTGACCAGCCCCAGGAATGGAAATGTTACTTCACTGCCCAGACCCACAAGCTCTTGTTCAGCCCATGCTGCGTCCAGACACACAGAAACTGCTCAGTTCCATCTCTGTGCCAAACACAATGCACCCTGACAGCTGTAAACGCCAACGCTGGGAGTGTCAGAGGCATTGTCTGCATGGTTACAGCCACCATCCCAGAGTGGTCCCCTCAAGGGCAGGGCAGCATCTCCCCAGGATGGGATGCCCCCATCCCCTCTTGTCTACTGATTGGAAGTGACAGTGACCCAGAGCTGCTGTCACCCTGCTGCCCCAGCACAAGCCCTGGAGTCCTGTTGCTCTCACAGCCACGGTCTCCTACTAGCCACAGCAAGCAGTTCCCAACCCCTGCTCCCCTTGGAGAACGCTACCTTTCCTCCCCTCAAAACCTCTCCAATGGTGCCTGCAAGCAGGGGCTACTAAAATAGATACAACTGTGAGCCAAAAGAGATGAGCAGGCCATGACGTTGCCCCCACGCGCTGTCGGAGATGGAGGAGCCAGCGAGGAACGTGCTGCTTTGCAGCTGGAGGCGGCACATCCTGTTTTCTGTTGGGTTGGCAATTAATAGTATCGACTGCTACCTACACAGAATGTATTAGCTGAAATGCACGTCCACAGACACCTCCTGCTCTTGATAGGGTGTGTGGACACGCGCAGCACTGCGCGGCGGGCAGCAGCAGGCAGGGGAAGTGTGTCTAATTAGCTAGGACACAGGATGGAAAGCTCCAAGTGACTGTGTTTTCATACCGCCAAATTAGAGCCATCAGGTTACCCACTATGGGCAGGATGATTTTTAAAGTGCTCCTTTGAGGCAGATAAAAGATAACAGAAATTATTTCAGCAAAGCGCTTTGGGCTACGCTGCTAAAAAGCTTCTGTCTCCTTTGTACCCCAATCAGGATGGAAAGCCATCCCCAAGGGCCATGATGGGGGCTCAGCAGACCCCCACCTGTTAGGCTGGTCCCTGCCCACAAGCAGCTGCAGCCATCCTCAGCACCCAGCACGATGCCTGGGTCTGTGAGCAGGAGCTCCAACTTCCAAATCCAACTCGAGATCATCAGTAGCAGTTTCATGACCCAGACAGGCTAAGAGATAGTTAGGTTTAAAGAAGGTAATGGGTTCTGTCTGCACTGCTGAGGTCAGTGCGAGATCTTCTCCCCATCTGCTTCCTGAACACAGGAGTGAAACCTCCTTGGGGATCATCAAGAAATGAGGACAGCAACTCTCCCCTCAGTGGGAGGAAGAAGGACAAGAGAAAGACCACCATCAGAACAGCAACACACAAAGCCAGCCTCATGCAGTGAAGATTTGGCAAGCAACAGACCCTCAAAGCAAGATACACAGCCCACGTTATGCAGAGACTGACGGGTCCCACCCAATCCCGAGTCAAATCCACCCAATCCCATTTTTTGCCTCCACGCTCCTAAGCAGGAAAATAGCCTATGAAAATAGGTAGCTTGCTTTGCAACGTTAAGTAATCTCCATTCTCCTCAAATAAGAAGGCAGTGGCATCAATTAAAGGACAAAGCCATTAGCCACAATTTGTTTATTCAAATTAGCGACAAGCCTGTGTCAAAACATCGGCTCCCCGCAGCCCTGCTCTCAGAAGTTTTGAGGGAGAATGATTGATGGAGCCGCCCACGGTCCCCCATTGACTTCAACAAGCTTTGGACCGGGTTGCTCAAGAAACAGCCTCAGCTTTCCAAGGCCCATCTCCTGTCAGAGCAGACCTGCCTCCCTCCTGGTCCCCAGCTGCGTGACTGTCCTCGGGTTTAACCCAGCAGCAGCCTCCACCACAGCCTGCCACATACTCCTACCACCAGCACGCACCAGTAACGCATGCCAAGGCTTCCCCATGGGTCCATCCCACTTCATAGAGTTTTTGTTTCCTCAGAGCCAAACAGATATTAAATATATATATAAGCCACCTGAGATGTTGCATCTCACTTGGGTCCCTCTGATCCCCGTAGGGATCAGTAAGACCGGTGCTGGCTGTGCCCACGCTAGGCAGCCACTAACCCAGCCCACAGTCCACTAGGAAAACAAGTGAGCCCTTAACTTCCTGCCTGCCCGAAACATCCCAAGTGATTTCAAACGGATTTTGGTGAGGACTCCACTGCTCCCTGGCTACAGCCATTTGTGAAAGGCTCACACACGCATCACTGCGCAGAGATACAGTGTCACGCTCCCAGCTTCCAGGGTTAATTGGCCCCTAGCATCTCTGGGGCCACTTCCTCCTTTAATAGCCAATTAGACCTTATTAGCTACGTTGTCATTTACATCCAAGGCACCCAGCAGCAGTCCAGAAGCTGCAAATTCGCTTCAGAAGCCCTTCTCACAGGGGCTGCGTGGCCTTTTACATGGCAAGCTGACCCTTCTGCTTAGCTCCTGGCCTTTCTGCTCCGCACACTCGCTGTCCAGCAGCTCTTGAGTGACCCCAGACAGAAGAGCTGAGGAAGGTCTGAGCTGTCAGGCACAGACCAACCTGCTCATCCCATCTTTCAATGGGCCCGAGCAACACTGCGTGTGGACACGTTGAGCAGGCCGCTGTCTGCTCCCAGCCATCCACCAGAACATGCTGACATACTGCAGCACGGATCAATAGAGAGGGAGCTAGGTAATGGCGATTGATTTTACACGTGTAATGAAGTTGTTGAGTCTCTGATTCAGCCATTAGTAAGTGTTCGTTTTATTGACCTCAACGGCCCGGGGACTGAGATGTTTTGCTGTTGCCTTTTAAAACACAAGCATCATTTGCTAATGAGAGATGGTCTGGTTCCCTCCTCATTATCTCTCTGCTTTACCCTTCCCTCCTCCGCTTTGTTCCGGCCACGGCTGAAACCCACAGACAGCAGCTCTGTGCACTGCCATCACAGCACCAGCCACACACGCTCTCAGATCCACAACCCTTCTCTTGCTGCTGAAGGCTTTTCCAGCCCTTCCCACAGCAGGTCTCCCGCCCTGGACCAGACAGACTTGCCTCCATGCAGAAGCCTGGTGAAAGACCCTTCTTTGGAAAGGTGGAGCTGTACAAGCATCATCTTCTTCCCCCTGACCCCTTGTGTGCAGCAGCCACTCAGGTCCACCTCATTTCAATGAGGCCAGACATGGACTCTGTCCAGGATTTTTGTGGGGGTGATGAATGAGGTCTGCTCATGCCAACTTCTAACCTCCTTGTGCTTCAAACACACACCACCTTACCATCTACAGGCTTGTAGAGCGTGTCCCACCATGAGCTCCTGTTTAAGGTAGCAAGCCAAGCATCACAACACACAGCGGTAACACACATAACCCCCAAGCCCTTTGGCCTGAATTTGGTCCACAGTTTCTCTCCCAGCACTAGCTAGGAGAAAAGCTCCTATGTGTCTATCATGGGTCTCTGCTGTGGTGGTCCCCTGTCCACATCCTGCCCCAGCTGACCTCATGCTGGTCAAGATCACAGCCCGAGGGCAAGACATTTCAGGCACCACCATCGGAAGAATTCTGCTTTGAAAAACAAGGCTGAGGAAAAGATGTATGAGAGAAGGAATTAGGAAAGGACTTGCAGTAAGGAAAGATTCAAAGCGTATCATCCCTAAGATTATGCCAGGATGTAAGTCCTCCTGATGGACTCTTGATGAGGTTGTGCTCACAGCTCTACATGTATATACAGAGAGATAAGCAAGGCACCCAAAACTGTAAAACCAAGGATGTTTAAATGAGAGGGGATCTAAGGGAGGCTAATAAAATGCCGGGAAGAATTACGTACCAACATCTACATAGAGGTTGAAGGAACATAGCGTGCTTTTCCTGGAAAAGTGGCAACTAAAACTGACGCATGGAGAGGGTAAAAGGGACTGGGAAAGAGAGACAGTTCCACCATAAAGCGCAAGAGAGAAGCACTTAAAGATGAAGCAGATATTTAAGGGTGGCATTAAAAAGAAAAGTGAGTGTGCAGTTACGAAAATGGGAGGAGGGTGTTGTGTTCTGTGTAAGGAAAACCAAGCTTGGGTTAAAACTAATTCGGCTTCCACGGGACCAGGGAATCATTCTGAGCAGTGGTTTCCAGTGCTGGGCTTGTGTGACCTCCTCAAAAAGGCTTTACAGATGAGTGTGCAACAGCTGGTGTGGCCCTGGGATGTCACCATGGCTCTATGGATGATGATGGTACCTTGGTGGTACCATCTCCGCCCCCCCCCCAGCTGTTAGATCCCAAGGGTCATTGGCCCTGTGCGTGCCAAGACATACCCCAGCCCCACAGTCCCCTGGGAATCCCCACTACCACCACAGCAAACCGGCTCCTGGTTTTGTCGGTACAGCCCAGCGTCTGGCTCCTACGACTCATCAGCTGCCACCAGTCCCACTCCTCCTGCAGGTCTCCTGTGCCTGCCTGCTCCACCGCAGCTTATTTCACACATGGGCACCCAGCACGGCTCACTGCTACCCTGCACATCCTCCTCTTCGCCACGCTGATGCACTCCGAGGGCTTTACTCCATTCACTCCATGCCCTCTGGCATCATCCCCCCAGGCTCTGAAGGTAATTTCATGCTCACACAGTGTTGTTTTCTGCTGTACAGGTGCAATGCCTGCTGCAGGGTCCCACACAATCACCATCGGATGCTCGGAGCAGCAACCACCTCGCACACAACACTGCCAACATCTGCAGGCAGCAAAGCATCCTGCCCTGGCCCTCAGCACACCCACCCGTATGCCCGGCCTGGTAGCTGCTGCGTGGCTCTCTGCCCCCACACTCACAGAAGTTTCCATCTGCTGCTAACAGCCCGGCCTGATTTCCACACCTTTCAGCACACTAGACTGGAACTCGGGAGGTGTCTGTGCTAATCAGAGAGCTTGCTACAGGCGATTCCTTTCGCTTTCTCTGTGCCTCTGCTTCCCATCCAGATCGTGAGAACAAATGTTCCTGTCAAACCAGAAGTCCATCCAATAATTCCTACTAATAGCCTCCCAGCCTTCAGCTGCTCCTAGGTTAGGAAACTTCTGAAACTGATGTCGTTTATATATTTAATAACTCGAGTGCTTTTCCTTTCCCTGTGCTTGCCCAGCTTCCCTTTAAATCTAGGAAAACTTTCTGTATCACAGCATCCTTTGAGCCCAACATATCAATCGCCTGCTGCGTGAAACCGACATCCTGCTGGATGTTCTGAGCTTGGGTCCTCTCAGCCTCTGGTCCAGCATCCTCCACTTCTCCTACCAGGACAGACAAAGCAACTGATCCTCCCCACCTTCTCCATCCTGCTGCTGATCTGCCTTCCAGTAATCTCTCCATTACAGACGTTGCCTCTCGCTATAAATAACACTGTGCAGCGAGGGGCACGGAAGGAGCTCCACCCCAGCTCAAAATCCTGGGCATCATCACAAGGGCAACCTGTGCAGAGCTGTCCCGTGCAGCCACCTGTACACCAGCAGGCTCCCTTCCACACCACAGCTGAGCCCAGCCCTGCCTGCAACCTGTGGGCCCCGTTATCGGCTGATGGATTGTTTTCTGCTCCCAGGCTCAGCCCCGCACTGGGTTATCTATGTGGAAATGTAATTTGTTTGCTGATATCAAAACGCTGCCGCTCACCTGCGGGATTAACACCGTGACAAAATCGTTAGGAACCTGATGGAGTCCTGGAGGCCACCCGAGTTTGCAGGAAATTCATTCTTCAGCCTAACGAATGTCTTTTTCCAAGCAACTACAACAGCAACACCCCTGTTTCTCTGGTCCCACGAGACCAGCCAAAACACCAGCGTGTGCTGAAGGGCTCTGCTTACTCTTAGACTGACTAAACGGCCAAATGACTCCTGTAGCTTGTGAGAAGCACAGAGGTCCAGCAGCAATGCTGCAGCATGAGGCTCCTTTCACACACCACCATGGCATGGGAGTGAATCCCACCACCACTTCCAGACCTCACGCCCACAGGGAATAAGCATCACCATTGCATCTCAACACTGCTGCCATCAGAAACCCTGGGGTGGGATAAGCAGCACAGGGTGCTGAGCCTTTCCCTGCTGCTTTGCTTCCACATCTTCCCCTCACTCATGCATCCTGTTCATCCCCCCTGCCACTAGAAACAAAACACGCCTCTTTGTAACTCCTCACTGAGCTGCTACTCCTGCATGATGTTAGGAACCGGCAATGAGTCACTGTCACTCCTGGGGAAGGGGGAGAAAAGCCACCTTCCTTTTACTGATTCACTGCCAAAACCCCCACGTAACACAAGCTGTCTGCTCTACGTTCAAGCCGCCTTCCACAGCACAGGAGAGGATTGTTCTACTGCCCTGCCACCAAGGTGACACAGTCAAACCCTTCTTCTGAAGGGTGCTCTAAGCAACATGGAAATCTGCATTTCAATTTGAATCCATGCTGATGGTTCAAATGAACTCCTGAAGCACCTCTGCCTGTGCAGCTCAGAAGCACGCTCCCTCTGATAGACACACACACACACATGTATTTTTAGCCTTGATCCCCACATTAAGGAGAAGTCACCCTTTGAAAAGAGCGGCTTTATCACCAGGCAATATTAGCACAATGAAGAAAATCGCTTCTAATTTTTATAAATTATCTCATCATCTGCAACTAATTAGCAGCTGCTGAAAGCTGGGAAATCGCTCTTAGCCCTAGAGAGAGACTAACTCCAAGCTATGCAGAGCTCCAACATCCCTGATGGTCAAGGGTTCCAGGAGATGCCTCCAGCTGGCGCAGGCACAGGTCCCACTGCCCGTCCCACCGGGTGAGAAGTTGTGCGACCCCAGCATCTCCGCCACAAGGAACAGTTGTGATGCAGCTTAGCTGGAAACTTTATTAAAATCCAATCTAATCAAGCTGCTGCGACTCTCCATTCTCCTTACCCTTGCTCCTAGGCGCTCATGCCTCAGTCTGTGCCGCTGTAAATGTGTCTATAAAAGTAAAATGAGCAAGCAGCCAACGGCTAAATGGCACTTAATCAGAAGAAAATGTATACCCTGGTGGATAGCAAACTGCTATTAAGTTGAGGGGGGGGGGGGGGAAGGCAGAAGAAAATAATAAGCTATAAATGGACAACCAAATAAATCTCCTGACGTACCAAGTGGGAGCACATCTGGTTAGATGCCACCTCCAATGAGTTGTGAGCAAAATATTTATTCGCCGCCAAGTACCTGGCAGCAGGAGCAGGATGGGATTACAGCTTGGATGCCACTTTCACTGCCTCCCTGCCTGCCCTCAGAGGCAGCAGCGCATCGGGTGCCTGGACCCTCCGGCTGCAGCGAAATCCAATCTGGAAACATCCGACCTCGGAAGCCAGCAGGCTGAGAGGGCCCAGGCGTCACCGGTCAGGCTGTGACAGTGCCTGTGGCTGGCGTGCCAGCTCCAGCTCTCTGCTGCAAGGACATGGGCTCAGGTTTGAAAAGGCATCTCCTCTGCAACAGAAGAGCCCCCAGCCTCCATCCCCACCCAACCCCCCACAAGGGGCAGTAAGGCTACCCACAGTACACCAGAGACTTACTTCACAGTCACAAGTACTGGAGGACGCACACACCACTGATTCCGGAGCCAGCCTTAATTTAATACAGAGCACTCCAGCATTAGGAGAAAATGCGATTTGGGACTTCGAAGTCCCTAGGGGAAGAGCTCCTTGGAGAGGGGCACCATCACAAAGGGGATTATCACCATAATCACGAGATTAGTTGAATAATCCCAGCCTACAAGAGAGTTTTTGTCATCTGCAAGATGCTCGGCACCCTCCAGCTTTCAGGGAAATGTGGCGCAAAGCCAGGTCAGATTCCACTTGAAGGAACAGAGGGGAAGAATGAGGAGCTCGATTCAGCACCCACCATGTGCCACAGTCCCATCCACAGTCCCATCCAAATCCATCAGCCAGGCAGCTCCCATCTCCCCATGTGGGCCATACAGCACACCACGGACTTCCATTCCCTCGCACCACCTCTCCGCTTCAGACCCAGGGATTTTGCTGTCGATTCCTCCTGTTACAGATTTAATGCAGTAACAGGGTTCAGGACTCCCACAAATGGCAAATGCAACAAATCCAGTCCTATGGAATTACAAGATGATGTGACGGGGAAGCAAAATAAAATAAACCTCCTCTGGTAATCACCTAGCCCAGCTCCACTAAGGAAACGCTTGCACAGTCGAATTGCACAAAGTAAACAAATAATTACTGGCTATTTTCTGCTATAGGTCAGAAAGCAGATTAGCTAGCTGAGGCCAAAATCTAAAGTGTGCCTGCATCGTGCCCAGGGTTACAAAAAGAAGGAAAAAAGCCAGCCAGGAGCAGAACCCTGTCCCACAACCACTGCTATTGGGTCCTGCTGCTCTCCGAGAGACAGGCTCAGCAGCACAGGAAGAAATCCACTTCATCTCACTGCTCAGGCACTGATACCCTGGCTGGAAAAACACATAAACCCAGTGCTAATGTTCTTACATTCCCAAATTCCCAGCTCCTAACTGAACAGATTCAGATTTACTACCTGGGGAGAGATTTTTTCTGGGAAGGGAAAGCCAGTGTTGGGTATTTCTCCTGGAAACGGCTCTACCTCGCAGACAGCCCAGATGTCTCCACACCCGCTCGGTACGCACTTGGCTGAAGCCTGTTGCCAGAATCAGGAGGGAAACAGAGGATAGCCACAAGAAGCAGCAAAGCCTGCGTTTCATTTCACTGTGCTTTCCACCTCCACAACCCAAAGCAAAATTCACCCCCCATCAAGCCTGCTGAGAAAGGGAGAAGGATGCTCCTGGTAGTTAGAAACTTCTGGTCAGGAAGCCAGTGACACTTCTCTCCATGGCACCAGAGTACCTGCTTAATTCAGCTCCAGCCCCAAGATCTATAAAACCAGCGGAGAAGCAATGATATTCCAAGCATCAGGAGTGAACTACCATGAACTGTCACGTTGCACAGCAGAGCCTGCACTCTAGCAGCTCCCAGAAGGGCAGCAAGCTTGAGCCCTGAAAGGTTGTCCTGACCTGTGCAAGCGGAGCAGGTGAGGATGTGCATCCTCACGGCGTGTCCTCCTGCACACCGACTGCTCCATGATCCCCTGAGAGGGCTGGGAGGGAAGCAAACAGGCAGCAACTTGCAGCACAGCTCCCTGTGGTGCTGGCTGGGCTCGGGCAGCTCAGCACAGAGACCTGGTTCTGCCTTTTCAAGCAGGAATAATGCTGGGCTGTTTCGGGGGCATGGGGGGGTAGAGAGTAAAGAATAGAGCCAGGACATTTAAAACAAAGGTGTGCAGCTATATCCAGCAAATGGCTGGTTTTTGTTAGTCACACAGATGCTCTTTCTTGCATTTCTTCAGGGGTTTTGCTGTGTGTGGTGGGTTATTTGTTATATTTTTGCTCTCACTTCACCTTTCAGTGTTCGAAAGCATCCACGCTTCGTGCCAGAGGTGGCTTGTTTTAGTAACAGGAGAGAGAACTAAGAGGCAGCGTTCTAAACCAAGCCACCAAATCTCTGTGAGGTTAATCGATTCCCCAAGCATCGGGCACATCTCTCTACAGCATGCTTAGAGGCACCAACTTCTACTCAAAGGCTCTGTGCTCCTAACCACTGCCTGAAAACACTTCCCATTTCCATGCCATAAAATTGACTGTCCCAGGACAACAGCAGCCCCCCCCCACCCCACCCCTTGCAGTCTGCCCTCCGAAAGGGCAGGAACCAGGCAGTGAGGAGGAGGAGGGGTGGAAGTGAAGGCAGCAGAGAGACCACAACCAGCTCAAAGCCATCTCCAGGCTGTCCCCAGTGCCATGGAAAGCACCTTCTTCCTAAAAAGTCCCTGTCATGCTGTGGAGCTTTGGGGAACTGAAAGCATCTGCCAAGAGACCTCTGTGCAAGGGGCTTGCTGCGTCCTCCTTGTCACTGCACCTTGTGGAGCCGCTTACTCCAATGCCAGCATCTCCTGTGGACCATGAATGCTGGAGCTGGCTGACATGACCAAGAGGCTCTTGATAAACAGTGACTACTCCTCCAGAGCAATTACAGGCTATTAAGTAAATGAGACATGTTATGGGGGAAAAAAAATAATAAATGAAGAGGCTGTGTTTACACAGGAGCCTGTAATGGCTCCATCCTTGTGTCAGCTTCACATGCTTGACAAGGCAGACACAGCCGAACTTCCGAGCCTCCTGCCTTCACTTCGTTTCCTTTCCACAAAGCCAATTACAGGGGCCACAGATTAATTCTTCTCTCTCCTCTTTTCTTCCTGGGCTTACCTTGAGATGCCCTGATATCACCCAAGCAGAGGGTGAGGCTGGGGATGCTTCTGCGCTGATCTAGGAGCATCCCACATGGCCCTGTGCAGCCTCAACCCACGGTCAGGGCTAGCTAGGCAGCTGAGGTGTGCAACACCTTCACGCTCACACCCCATGCCTTGCTTTCCTTTCCTGAGCTGCTTATTGCTCCACAATAAAGCAAGACATCTGGCAGAATGTGGTTTTAAATTCACCTTGGTTGTCGCTGGCCTGTGTGCTCACAGTTTAGAGCTTGTTTTCTATCACCTGGAGAGAACCTGCAAGGCCCCAAGATGAAAGATGAACAGGCAGCTGCAGTGGGTGCCAGCACGGAGGGTCAGAGAGGATGGTGCCAAGAGGGTGCTGCCGCTCTGCCGGTGGCCATTCCTGCCTATCCCGGATATGCAGCAGTGCTGCCTAAGGAAGCACTTCCCACAGACCTTCCCACACTGGTTTCTGGGTTCTGCTCACCATTTCCCCTGGAAACTGTCCTGTTTGGGGCACCTGGTATCCCCCTCTCTGAGTGCTGCTCCATGCTCTGACATGTGCACACCCAGCCTCCTCCATTCATTTTGTTCCCAGTGTCAACAATTTTACCAGCAATATTTGCAGGGCTGTAGGGACTGAAAACACACAGAAATAGAAAACAGTAACCTAGAGACAGGGAAGGGAGGGAGTTCAAAGCACTTTCCTGCTAAATGACAACCCAAGCTGCCTGCAAATAAAATTCTGGAGCTCATCAAGTAACTCTGACCACTGAGGGTGCTTAATAAAGATTACTTTTCTATAGCTCCACTTGCCTGAGGCATCATTTGTTCCTAATGAGAAGCTCCATGGGATTTAAACGCATGAGAGAAGAAGAGGCTTTTCAACCACAGCCATTACAATGAAAACAAGCTTTCTGCTCCAAAACCCAAGCGCTTACACGCCTGTCCTACCCCGGTAATGCTCCTCAGCCATGCCAAGCTGCACAACCACAGTGCTTGCTTTCTGCCAGAGTCGGTAGGCAGCTATCCCACAGCATCACTTCTCAAAGCCTGCTCGTGCTGGGGAATTTGAGGCAAGCTCTGCTGAGAGCTGCAGTGCTGAGGGTGATGATTGATGCCAGGGCAAAGCCACCTCAGCCCCACCTGGCCCCAAACACCCATCACCAACTTCTACCTTGAAGCAGCACAACCGGGGCCAGCGGGACAGCTGGGGCAGCTGTTGCCACATGGGATGCCCAAGACTCTGCACAAATACTGCAAGGTATTTCACTGTCAACTCAACCACTCCTTTTTCTTTGCCTTGTGTGATGGGGAAGATTTCTGAGCGTGCCTGGAATAATAAAGAACTTCTTCCCACTGTACCAGGGCCCCCAGTGAAACAAACAGGCCAAAAAATTCCACACACCAACGAAATGGGACAGAAACACAACAGAAAATAAATGCTAAAGGTCTGCAACTGCCAAGCCATCTCCTGTGCAAGGGATGTGGAACGAAATGTTCCGAAGTACCGGAGCCAAACGCCAGAAGGGGATTCTGCTGCTGGTCAAACGGGAGGATGTGTTGGGCAGCTGAACCCCAGCAGAAACACTCTGCAGGGGGATTAAGGGCATCCTGCCATGGTAAAATGAGATGCCCGTGAATCAGATCTGGTGCAAGGTGGAGGTTATCAAATGTGCTGCCCAACACCACAGCGCACACACAAGCACACCTGTAGGCACGTATTCTGTAAGATGCTGGTGACAGCAAAACCCTCTAGCAGTGAGATGGGGCAGCTGGTCCTGTGGGATATAGGCTGGTGGATTCTTCTAGCCAAGTAGAACCACCACAAACCAGGTCTGGGAGGGGAATGGAATCTGTAACAAATGCAGAGATCCTCAGACAAACCCAAGCTGACACCACGTTACAACTTTACAGGCATCATCATCCCTTGGGCTTGGCAAGAAGATCACAGAAGTCGTAAGCTCATGTGGGATGAGCCCCAGGCTAGATCTCAGGCATTCATCCCAATCCACACACCTCTACAGTATGAAGCCAGGAATAACACCAGAGGACATGGCACACAGAGACCGGCTCCAGCAAGTGATCCGGGCCACAAAATGAGGTACTGAACAGCAATCCCCCAGCAAGGGAAGACTACAGAGGCAAATCAAGCCTGTCCCTTGCCTTCTTCCTGCTATCCCAGCTCTGACTTTCTCCATGAACTCAAGTTTAGCTGCATGAGGTGCAAGAGCTTGCAGCATTTATGTCATCATGAGAGTCTGATCCCGGATCTCCTGCCTCCTTCCTGAGACTCCCAACCCACCGATGACTTGGGAGTTGATTTCACACTCAAGACTGTCTGAAAACAGCTTGAAAATTCTTGGATCTTCCAAGTACAGAACACAAGATATTCAGAAACCTCAGAGCTACACAGCTGAGAGGAAAAATCAAGCCTTGACCCTTCCTGTGCATCAGCCTTTTGTACCTCACATTCGGACCCTTCAATCAAAGCCACGACTCCCCTCTGCAAGCCACTATGCTCCCAGTTTGATCAGGTATCTGCTCTGGCAGCCAAAAGCAGAACCCTACAGCACCAAAGGATGGCTGCTTAACACTAAGATCAGGTCCTTCCCTCCATGGACAGTCTCAGAAGCATCTGGAGCAGTTATGCTTTCATGACTATCACTAAAGAGAGATGGGTCAGAAACACATGCGAGATGACAGGTGACACCTGTGTTAAGTCAGGTGGCCAGCTAAAGTTAGCTCAAAGTACCTGGTTGCTCTTCTGCAGTGGTACTTATCTGCAGAAGCAGATAACTGGTGCCAATTAATAATTACTGGTCTCTCACTTCACAACAAAATCGCAGCCCTCAAGATTTCCAGCACTCTCTTTTCCCTTCCTAAATAGAACAAGGGTTCATCCCCTTGCAGCACCCCTTCCCAGTGCTCTTGGAAAGGTCTGACTACATCTCCCAAAGTGCTGCATGGTCCTGCACTAGAACTGCTCTGCGGGGACACACGGCACCCAGAATGGGTATCACCCAGCCAGAAGTGTCCTCCTATTCTGCCAGCAAAACACAAGAACCACTCAAGAAGCTTGAGCAAAGATAGAACCACTTATGAAGCAGCAAACAAGATGCTTGTGAAAGCACAAAGCACTCATGGGCAGGCTATTCCCTCCCCTTTACTCTCACGGCTCCATTCTGGGGATGACAGCCCAGCCCAGCCTTCCCCTTCATCACACCCATGTACCCCCGTAGGCTAAGCTTTGCCTTCAGGAATCCTTGCAGCAGATTAAAACTCAGTTTATTAAATAAGGCAGTACTCTAACAAGGGTAATCCACAGATAATTTCGCTCATTTAAACCCTATTTTATCTCAACCAAGTAGACTTATTTCCATTTAACAATCTTAATTCTTTTAGCACTTTCTGGCTCCCAAATTGGCTTCGGCAGCAGAATTGACATTCAGCCATCATTTTCACATAAAGTTCTATTTAGCCTCTCCAAACCCCTACAGTGTCTGGAGGTGCAAGAGGAATTCATTAGCGGTGTCTTTGGGAAAACGAGCCATCCCCTCCCTGCAGCCTCCGTCCATTCCCAGTCCTCATTTGGCAGAGGTCAAGTCAGAGCTGGCAGCTGCCAGGCTGAGCTGCTCCCCCACTGCAGGTCCTCCCCGTCGCTCCCTTCCAACCCCACGTTCAGGTCCGCTGCTGTGCTGACACACGAGCATCCGCTCCCGCATCAGGAGCATCCTGCACTCAGCTCCCCACCACAGACAACAGACCAACGAAGGCTGTGGGGAGCAACCCTATCTTAGGTGTGGCTTGCACCCCAGGTGTTGCCCCCCGCTCTCCCACAGGCACACTGCTTCCCCTGCCCATCAGCACAGCCTCATTCTTTTGTGTTCTTCCATCCTTCCCTTTTTCCTTGGCATTTTCTCAGTGAGTAGCTTCAATCTCATCATGGGGAGGTCCTCAGGAGGAGCACAAAGCAGGGAGCAAGGCTTTATGGAGAAGGGCAGGACCTACCCTTGGCAGAGGCTGGAGCTTTGCGGAGGGCCCAGCAGCACGCAGGGAGCCAGGATCTGTCTCACTCGCTTTGTCAGCAGGTTGGGTCTCTGCTTCTGGGATTGGGACTTTTTCAAACACTCTGGGCTCAAAACACCTGGTTAGGAAGAGCTAGAGCAGCCCACGCCAAGGCAATACAGGCTTTTAGTTTTACAGGGGTGTGTTTATCAGGAACTGAGCCACAAGCAATTAGCTGCAGAGGAGCACTTGAGATAAGTGCCCTTTCAGGTCAAAAGCACCGTTTCTGGGAAGGATGCCCAGCAGCCCTGCAGTGCCTACTGCCAATGCTTAGCAAGAGGGCTTTACCACCTCACTGACCCCAGCACCGCATGCGTAGCATTCCCAAGAGCTGGGCCCTGAGCTTGCAGTCCATCCATCTGCAGAGCGAGGTCAAGTGAACTTGCCAGGAGTTACATGGCAGGAGGATGCGGAATAAACCACTAAGCACAAGGCAGGATCGCTTGGAACAGAGCGAGACCCTGCCTTACACTCACATTGTCAGAGTCTCTCTGCTAGGACAGAATGTGACAAGCTGGGGTTGTCTTGCTGCCTTCTCAGAAGGGTTATAATTGCTCACAGGTAACGGCTTTGGCTTTATCTTGACTCACTTTGAGAAACTCCAAGGCTTTGTTCTCCCTCAGTTCCTGAAAATAACCTTCAAATGCCATCATAGCCGCTACAGATAAGCATCACCCTAAGAGCCGCGCATCCATAGGTACCCCCACACTCAGCAGCCAGCCTTATCATCACTGCTCCCCGCCCTTCCACACCAGCAACTGCTGCTGGGATGGATGGAGGGCTTGCTTCCCCTGCACACTTACTCAAACGTTGCAACCCAACCCTGCTCCCGTCCACAATGGAAAAACCCTCCCGATCAATTCAGGTGGTGCTTTAAATGCAAGTTAATTGGCCTACAGGGAGGAACAAATTTGAAGCTCAAAGTATTGCTGACACCAGCACTAAGTTTTCAGGTGCTCTGAGCTGCCAAGACAGCTGCTGTCTATCAAATGAGCTCTGCTTCGCAGGGCGATGGCACTCGCTCCAGAACGGGTCTACTAAGGCTATTTAATTCAGGCTTACTCTGCAGCGCAGGCAAGCTCACCACAGCTCGTGTGAAATCCATCCTTCCTCACCTACCCACACAGCCAGCCACGGGCGAGGGGCTGGGCAGCAGTAATCTGTAATGCAGCCTGATGCACCAGCCCATCTCACGCCGCACTGGAGCCTTCTGCAGAAATTCCAGCTTTGCTGAGTTTGGCTCAGAGTTGGAATTAATTTTGGCAGCTGTTTAGGCAGGGAACCAAGCATCTTTCATTCATGTAATTGACTTTTTTATTCATACATATATATATATATATGAAAAAATAATGAAAGAGATGACGGAGTAGCTTTTGCTATGACTAGCATTCACTCTGTGCAACAGAGACATGTATTAAAAATGGCTCAGCAGCTCCATACACAAAGTGCTGCCCGGGGCAGTAACAGCATTTAGATATCAAACAAGTTACACAGCTCTTAGATCCTGATCCTTGGCTCTTGGAGAACCTTCAACATTCAGGACCACAGCTAAAGAAGTCTGAAGCAAAACCTTGCAGACACTCCTACTATCAGCATCCACCCTTTGTCACTCATCCTGCAACTATCTCCACACTATAAGGTGTGGATGGATGGAGATCTGACCTTTCCAATGACCAGCCCCTCTCTTTTCCCTCACTTCTCTCCTCTTCCTGCTGAATTAGCACCTCCTTTGAACCTGGTCACCTTCCAGATCTACAGAGCCATACAGCACAGGGCAGCAGCTACTGCTGCACCCAAGCACACCGCAGCTTTTCCCGTGCTGGCAGCTCTCCTCAAACAAGCAAATGGAAAAACTTTCTATGCTGATTTTGCTACTTGAGCAACGTGGCTCCCTTCCATAACGACCCGTTGAGTTTCCCATCCAGATGCTCTGCGCACAGAGATCTATAGCTGTGTAATATGCATGTGGATATATAATGAATTAAAACAAAGCTTAGAGCCTCTTGGGATGCACAGCGTAGCCTGCCTCTCAGGCATTAATGAACCCGTAAAATAACTCCTCCAGAGTGGCAAAACACATGAAGAGATGCTCCGTCTGGCTGAATCTGCACCTCTCCTCGCTCCGTGCCCCCTGGCATTGACCCAAGGTATAAATCTGCCTCTTTATTTATTATTCATATTATTATAGTGCTGGATTCCTTAGCTGAGGACCAGGAGCTCATTAGGTTTTACACAGCAAAACTGCAGCCTGGAGAGACATGCAGCCATCTCCCAGGCAAGGTGAGGAGCACTGCTCGCCCGGGGCACGGTCACGGTCACAAACACAAGTCACCCCAGTTTGCACCAAGCCCCTCTTCCTTCCCTGAAGGCTCCTGCAGCACACAGCTCAGGTGATTTTAAGCCCAGCACACTCAAGCCTGATCGCATGCAATCCATGCTGCTGATAGCCCTACGGCAGGGGAAAGCCACCAGCCCGCCCCTCCTTGGTACCCAAGTCCTCAGTTGGAATGTCAAACAGGTCCCTTGCTGCTTAAAATCAAAGGAAAATGAAGCAGGGATGTGGGACTTCTACATCCCCCAAGCACTCGCTCGCAGCCCAACACGACTCCCACTCCCTTTCTCCCAGGGCTCCTGGCTCGGAAGCGCTCGCTTTCCTCCCGCAGTTTTCGCTCACACTTCCATGGTGCTAATGAGGCTCCTTCCTTTGCAGGCAGAGAAGCTTCCAGCACATCCCCCAGCAAAGCTCGTGTCTGCAGAGCCAGCGGGAACAGTGTGCAAACCCAGTGACCACCCAGCAACAGCGTTCTCCCCAAACACCAACCTCAGCACACGTGTGGGCAGCCTCAAGGCCTTGCCCCGGCATCCGACATCCAAGGAGTCCAGAGAACCACTTTTCACCTGATCATTCCCAAGAAGAGCAGGCTGGGTACCAGCCCACAGCAGCCACTAGCTGCATGGAGCCCCCCTCCTTCAACAGTCCAGGCAAGGAGTTGCCAAAAAAGCCAGGCATCTACGGTCCCAAATTTTTAAAGATAAAGATTTACCCACCAATAAAACATCCCTCTCCTAGAAGAGTAATGAAAACAAAATTAAAAGGGCAAACAGGTGACAAACTAATTTTATTTTTCTCTACCTCTCACCACCCTTCAGCAGCAAATGACATGTAACTATGGATTTACTTCACTTTAATGAACCTAACTGGACCTTTTTAATATTGGGGGAAATATTAATATTGTGCATCAACTAAGACGTGGATGCCTGCCCCACTCTTCCTGCACAGTTGTCTATTTCTTTAGACTCTCAGAGCTTTGGGAAGTCCTGAATGAAACGTGAAAGCCTTAATACTAATTAAAAAAAAAAATAGAAAAAGCAAAAATGGGTATAGGCAGCCCAGAGAGCTACCTAAGCCCTACCAGAAGCTTTGCTTCCTCAAACACTATTCAGAATAACAAGCAGGAAGGTTTTCCAGCAACAGCACCACCATGCGAGCTCAGCTCAGAGATGGTTTCCCTGCTATAAGCAGCAGCCTGGCTGGGTTCAAAGCCAGCGTAAGACCGAGTCTCTGCTGGGGACCAGCACGCTGGTGGTTTATTGTGGCTGCAGTGGTGTCATCCACAGAGGCCTCGGATGCCACAGGAAGCATGTGTAAGGAAAGTGACCTTAGTGTTAGAGCTGCATCATGCCTTTTTTTTTTCTATAGCCCACCAAGTTGGGAGGCAGAGGGAGGGAAGGGATTTGGACAGACAGAGGCAATGTCAGAAAAGGGCAGTTGAAAGAGCCGTGGGGCTGAAGGAGGCTGTGCAAGGAGCCTGTCAGTAGATCGTACGTCAGTGCTACCGAGCCTACTGCTAGTTAGGGCAATGCCAAGTATAAACTACAACTTTGGCTTGTATATGAATTTTAAATGAGCTGTTAGCACACCCAATGAATCTAGCAAGAGAATACCAATTTAGGGCTCCGACGGTCTGCTCTATGAGACCAAGTAAATAACTCGGTAAATAACTCAAGTAAATTTCCTGACACTTTATTGAGCACGGGTGAACAAATGAAAAACAAAGCCAGAATTACTTCTACAGTGGGTATACGCTGCAGGAAGCCAGAGCTAGGGGAGATGCTGGCCCAGGGCTAGGGGAGATGCTGGCCCAGAGTGCGCTGTACCAGCCATCCTCCTGGGGCAGGTAAGAGGGGGCTGATGGCTTTTGTGCCCTTTGTGTGTTTGGGTACAATTCAGCATGTGCAAGGGCACACGTTGGGCAAGCACCAACCATTGTATTTTGCTCCCAGGACATACATCAGCCATTTCAAGAGCTACAGGATGTTTCAATGCATTTCATTCTGTAGCTCTTGAACGCTTCAGAGAACATGCCCATTCCTGCCTGCTTCTTCATACTCTAACCACAATCAGCTTTTGAGCATCTATGGAGACCATTCTTCACTGAGACAGAGCAGGTGAGCTGACCAATAAACAAAAGACACTCTAGGTAAAAGGATCAAGCATGTGGGTCATGGTTTTTCCCCCACAAAGGTCTCCAGACCAGTGTGAACCAGGAGACCTTCTCCAGGATGGAATCAGAAGGAAACACACGCAGTTTAAAGCTGGGGGGGTGGGGGGGGAAGGCAGAAAAAAATGTTTCCACCAATATTTTTTCTTGTGCATCCCGGAGAGAAAGAGAGCGTATGAGAGGCTACAGAATGTTGCTGTGCCTGCCAAAGTCACAGGGAAGGTCACCTTGTAGCCTGTATTCCGCTCACTTTTTTGCATAGCTGATGCCTCTAAAGCTCACTGCAATGCAACACTCATTGCCAGTCCTGCCCAGGCCAGCAAAACTTCCCGTCGCTGTGGACTCAAAGATTAAGCAATCTGCTGCCTAGAAACTCCACTGAGAAATAGCAGGGCCAAGATCCACCCGAACCCCCCAAGAAAACAGCAGCAGGGAAGCTCAGCATTGAGTTTAAAAGCCAAATGCCCCTGACTCAGCATCGCTGTGCCTCCTCCCGCCCTGGAAGCCAAGCGCAGGAGGCAATCATCCCTTCTAGCAACTCGGTGAAGAAACCAGACATGGCGTTGCCTATGTTCACCTCACACGACTACCCATCTAACTGTGCATTTGAGCAGTCCATTACCAGATGGCTCTCAGAATAATTTTGAATGCTAGCTTGCATTTTCTTTGAATATTGAAGTGCTCGTGCTGGTCTGTTTTCCTCCTCTGTGCAGTGCATTGATTTATGTTGCTAGATACCATCTCTCCCTGCCTTGCCAAAAGCGTGCACTTGGGAATGATTTCAGGGCTGCTAGTAATATTTTTTCCTCTCCTTTTATTTTGTGCTTTATTTTTATTAACTTTGTTTTGCTGGATATGTTATTAAAATATAACTGCATCTTGAAGAAACAAAACCAAAACCCCAAACCCCTCCTCAGCTCTTCGCCGTCTGCTTACTTGCAGAGGAGCTCACTCTGTGGCCACAAGCAAAGCAAAAGCAGCAGATAGGCACTAACATACCTTTCCCTCCACTCACGTGTGGGAATCAGCTGTCTCTGAGGTGAGAACAGGTGATGTCCCATTCTCAGAAGGTGGCTGCAGAAACTTGTGCCTTGACTGTAGGGTCTTTGATCACCCTTGTGTCTAACACTCTCTAACACAGCAGCCACAAAGCTCTGGTGCCTTTTAGAAGAACCAGTGAAATTCCTCCCCCTTCCCTCAAAAACATTCTCAGAACCCTTGACTCCTGCATCACCTTTGTAACATCCCAGCACAAGTCCTTCAGTCCTGGGAGGATTCAGCAGGCAGATCTGCACTGCCTTGCCCCGTGCAGGGCCCTTCCATCCCAGACCCCACAGCCATGGAGCTCATTTTAAGAGCAACCCCAGTATTTTTGCAAAAGAAAGTCAAAGAATCTCTAAACACACAAGGATTTTAACACCAGAGAGACGGGTCCAACGTAGCACGACCTTAACGTGAGAGAGCTGACCACCACTGGTGGAGCTGCCTCTGGGGTGGAGACCAACGCACAGCAGCCTCAGCCCCAGCACTGCAGCCCTGTACATGATGCTGAGGAGGAGAGGGACACATTTAACTGCCACGTGCTCAGCCTGGTGCTGGTATGTGCTCTGCCCATGGAGCTCCACTTCCCCTTGCGCTTCCCAGTGCCCAAAGTTCTTCCTCCACAGGAGGGGACAGCTGGACCATAAGCCGTAATAAAGGATCTTTCACCTTCAGTCATCCTGATAACATACTGCCCATCCACAGCCCTGTCTGCTGGCTCAAGTGGGGGGTCTGCCGATCACCATGAAATGCAGCCTGCAGAGCTGAGACTCTGCAGCATGAGCGCTCCACATGAATCACGGGTGCTGGGGATATAAAACACCCAGCCACCCTTCCCAGGCTCCTGCCAGCACAGACCCTCCCTTGCTATATTTCTGAGCTGCTCCGTGCTCCACCAGCGGAGGGGAGAAGTAATTCTACTTCAGGTGTCACCTGTGAGAGTGGCAAACAGGGACAGGGATAGATTAGCTTCGAATCCACAACAAATGTTTAATAAAACCAGCTGGAACCTCCAGGGAGAAGAGTCGGGAAAAGCAGCTTCCTCCCCAAACACCCAAGCAAAGCGTTAATGCTATGAAGCAAGCTTCATTACAAGGTTTCTGGGTGCATTTCTCCTCCCTAATCTGCACAGGCAGTAAGCCAAGATGATGGTGCCTCTTCCTGAACACTCTTTAATAAAGCCCAAAGGAGACTGAACGCAGAGGGCTCCTTACAAACAGCACTTTGGAGTTATTAATGTGCTTGTGCCACTGCTTAACTAGGTTCAGTCTGGGCTCAGATGCTCCTTGCTCATCAGCGCGAGGACAAATAAATTTGTGGCAGAAAACAATCTACTTTTGTGTGAAGCCTGGGAGAGCATCAAAGGTGGGTAAGGGCATGGAGCAAGTTCCGTTCCTCAGCGGCGCTTGGTGCAGTGACTTTCACTTCTAATTTATACAGAACGAGATTCCCATCAGGGAACATCACCACCATAAACAGTATAAAATAAAAAATCAATGTATGTGTGTGTGCCCATCATAGACTGCATTCCCTTTACATGATGAAGGAGAGAACATTGCCAAAATGCAGGTAGGACACTGCACCTCAGCCCCACTTGAATGGAGAGCACACCACCACGGCAGGGAACCCAGCCACCACAGGCAGGGTTTGGCTGCCCTACACATGTCCACCACACAGAGCAGCCCAAACACATCGTTACACATGGGGCAGACTGAGCTTTATACTCACCGATCCTCAGGGAATGGGGGCTGGCAGCGATCTTCATCAGCCACAGCAGAAGGAGCACCAGAGGCGCCAAGACACGGGGCATCTTCTATAAATCCTCATGGAGCCCTTTGGTGGTCTGGGCATGACATAACTCTGCAGAGAGAGAGAGAGAGAACACACACACCCTGAGC